>NC_092048.1:67048249-67101631 GCF_003086295.3 Arachis hypogaea | reverse complement strand
GATGGCCATTACGGCTCGCCTTTAGGTGTCCTCTCGGGATAGCGTCATTTAAAGAACGAGGGTCAGCACAACGTAAAAAAAACGAAAAAAAACCGGAGAGCCTGCGAAGATGAGGCCATTACGGCTCGCCTTTAGGTGTCCTCCTCGGGAGAGTCATTTAAAGAACGAGGTCAGCACAACGTAAAAAAAAACAAAAAAAAAAGGAGGAGCCTGCCGAGATGAGGCCATTACGGCTCCTTTAGGTGTCCTCCTCGGGATAGCGTCATTTAAAGAACGAGTCAGCAACGTAAAAAAAAAAACCGGAAAAAAAACGAAAAAAAAGGAGCCTGCCGAAGATGAGGCCATTACGGCTCGCCTTTAGGTGTCCTCCTCGGGATAGCGTCATTTAAAGAACGAGGAGCACAACGTAAAAAAAAAAAAAAAAAACCGGAAAGAGCCTGCCGAAGATGAGGCCATTACGGCTCGCTTAGCTCGGGATAGATCAAAGATAAGAAAGAAAGTTCAGCACAACGTAAAAAAAAACTGGAAAAAAAAAAGGAACCCTGCCGAAGATGAGGCATTACGGCTCCTTTAGGTGTCCTCCGGATAGCGTCATTTAAAGAACGAGGGCAGCACAACGTAAAAAAAAACGAAAAAAAAAAGAGGAGCCTGCTGAAGATGAGGCCATTACGGCTCGCCTTTAGGTATCCTCGGGATAGCGTCATTTAAAGAACGAGGGTCAGCACAACGTAAAAAAAAAAGAAAAAAAATGGAGAGCCTGCCGAAGATGAGGCCATTACGGCTCGCCTTTAGGTGTCCTCCTCGGATAGCGTCATTTAAAGAACGAGGGTCAGCACAACGTAAAAAAAAACGGAAAAAAAAAACCGGAAGAGCCTGCCGAAGATGAGGCCATTACGGCTCGCTTTAGGTGTCCTCCTCGGATAGCGTCATTTAAAGAACGAGGGTCAGCACAACGTAAAAAAACGAAAAAAAAAGGAGCCTGCCGAAGATGAGGCCATTACGGCTCGCCTTTAGGTGTCCTCCTCGGGATAGCGTCATTTAAAGAACGAGGGTCAGCACAACGTAAAAAAAAACGGAAAAAAAAACCGGAGAGCCTGCCGAAGATGAGGCCATTACGGCTCGCCTTTAGGTGTCCTCCTCGGGATAGCGTCATTTAAAGAACGAGGGTCAGCACAACGTAAAAAAAAAACGGAAAAAAAAACCGGAGACCTGCCGAAGATGAGGCCATTACGGCTCGCTTTAGGTGTCCTCCTCGGATAGCGTCATTTAAAGAACGGGTCAGCACAACGTAAAAAAAAAAAAACCGGAGGAGCCTGCCGAAGATGAGGCCATTACGGCTCGCCTTTAGGTGTCCTCCTCGGGATAGCGTCATTTAAAGAACGAGGGTCAGCAAACGTAAAAAAAAAAAAAAACAAAAAAAAAAGGAGCCTGCCGAAGATGAGGCCATTACGGCTCGCCTTTAGGTGTCCTCCTCGGGATAGCGTCATTTAAAGAACGAGGGTCAGCACAACGTAAAAAAAAAAAAAAAAAAAAAAGGAGCCTGCCGAAGATGAGGCCATTACGGCTCGCCTTTAGGTGTCCTCCTCGGGATAGCGTCATTTAAAGAACGAGGGTCAGCACAACGTAGTAAAAAAAGAAAAAAGAAAAAAAATGGAGACCTGCCGAAGATGAGGCCATTACGGCTCGCCTTTAGGTGTCTCCTCGGGATAGCGTCATTTAAAGAACGAGGGTCAGCACAACGTAAAAAAAAAAAAAAAAAAAAACCGGAGGAGCCTGCCGAAGATGAGGCCATTACGGCTCGCCTTTAGGTGTCCTCCTCGGGATAGCGTCATTTAAAGAACGAGGGTCAGCACAACGTAAAAAAAACGGAAAAAAAAACCGGAGAGCCTGCCGAAGATGAGGCCATTACGGCTCGCCTTTAGGTGTCCTCCTCGGGATAGCGTCATTTAAAGAACGAGGTCAGCACAACGTAAAAAAAAAAAAAAAAACCGGAAGGAGCCTGCCGAAGATGAGGCCATTACGGCTCGCCTTTAGGTGTCCCTCGGGATAGCGTCATTTAAAGAACGAGGTCAGCACAACGTAAAAAAAAAAAAAAACCGGAGGACCTGCCGAAGATGAGGCATTACGGCTCGCCTTTAGGTGTCCTCCTCGGGATAGCGTCATTTAAAGAACGAGGGTCAGCACAACGTAAAAAAAAGAAAAAAAAACGGAGGAGCCTGCCGAAGATGAGGCCATTACGGCTCGCCTTTAGGTGTCCTCCTCGGGATAGCGTCATTTAAAGAACGAGGGTCAGCACAACGTAAAAAAAAAAAACCGGGAGGAGCCTGCCGAAGATGAGGCCATTACGGCTCGCCTTTAGGTGTCCTCCTCGGGATAGCGTCATTTAAAGAACGAGGGTCAGCACAACGTAAAAAAAAAAAAAAAAAAAAAAAAGGAGGCCTGCCGAAGATGAGGCCATTACGGCTCGCCTTTAGGTGTCCTCCTCGGGATAGCGTCATTTAAAGAACGAGGGTCAGCACAACGTAAAAAAAAAAAAAAAAAAAAACCGGAGGAGCCTGCCGAAGATGAGGCCATTACGGCTCGCCTTTAGGTGTCCTCCTCGGGATAGCGTCATTTAAAGAACGAGGGTCAGCACAACGTAAAAAAAAACCGAAAAAAAAAGGAGGAGCCTGCCGAAGATGAGGCCATTACGGCTCGCCTTTAGGTGTCCTCCTCGGGATAGCGTCATTTAAAGAACGAGGGTCAGCACAACGTAAAAAAAAAAAAAAAAAAAAAAAGAGGAGCCTGCGAAGATGAGGCCATTACGGCTCGCCTTTAGGTGTCCTCCTCGGGATAGCGTCATTTAAAGAACGAGGGTCAGCACAACGTAAAAAAAAAAAACAGAAAAAAAACCGGAAGAGCCTGCCGAAGATGAGGCCATTACGGCTCGCCTTTAGGTGTCCTCCTCGGGATAGCGTCATTTAAAGAACGAGGGTCAGCACAACGTAAAAAAAAAAACGAAAAAAAAACCGGAGGAGCCTGCCGAAGATGAGGCCATTACGGCTCGCCTTTAGGTGTCCTCCTCGGGATAGCGTCATTTAAAGAACGAGGGTCAGCACAACGTAAAAAAAAAAAAAAAAAAAAAAGAGGAGCCTGCGAAGATGAGGCCATTACGGCTCGCCTTTAGGTGTCCTCCTCGGGATAGCGTCATTTAAAGAACGAGGGTCAGCACAACGTAAAAAAATCGAAAAAAAAACCGGAAGAGCCTGCCGAAGATGAGGCCATTACGGCTCGCCTTTAGGTGTCCTCCTCGGGATAGCGTCATTTAAAGAACGAGGGTCAGCACAACGTAAAAAAAAAAAAAAAAGGGAGCCTGCGAAGATGAGGCCATTACGGCTCGCCTTTAGGTGTCCTCCTCGGGATAGCGTCATTTAAAGAACGAGGGTCAGCACAACGTAAAAAAAAAAAAAAAAAAGAAGAGCCTGCCGAAGATGAGGCCATTACGGCTCGCCTTTAGGTGTCCTCCTCGGGATAGCGTCATTTAAAGAACGAGGGTCAGCACAACGTAAAAAAAACTGGAAAAAAAAACCGGAGAGCCTGCCGAAGATGAGGCCATTACGGCTCGCTTTAGGTGTCCTCCTCGGGATAGCGTCATTTAAAGAACGAGGGTCAGCACAACGTAAAAAAAAGAAAAAAAGAGCCTGCCGAAGATGAGGCCATTACGGCTCGCCTTTAGGTGTCCTCCTCGGGATAGCGTCATTTAAAGAACGAGGGTCAGCACAACGTAAAAAAAAAAAAAAAAAAAGAGCCTGCCGAAGATGAGGCCATTACGGCTCGCCTTTAGGTGTCCTCCTCGGGATAGCGTCATTTAAAGAACGAGGGTCAGCACAACGTAAAAAAAAAGAAAAAAAACCGGAGAGCCTGCCGAAGATGAGGCCATTACGGCTCGCCTTTAGGTGTCCTCCTCGGGATAGCGTCATTTAAAGAACGAGGGTCAGCACAACGTAAAAAAAAAAAAAAAAAACCGGAGAGCCTGCCGAAGATGAGGCCATTACGGCTCGCCTTTAGGTGTCCTCCTCGGGATAGCGTCATTTAAAGAACGAGGGTCAGCACAACGTAAAAAAAAAAAAAAAAAAAGGAGCCTGCCGAAGATGAGGCCATTACGGCTCGCCTTTAGGTGTCCTCCTCGGGATAGCGTCATTTAAAGAACGAGGGTCAGCACAACGTAAAAAAAAAAAAAAAAAAGAGCCTGCCAAGATGAGGCCATTACGGCTCGCCTTTAGGTGTCCTCCTCGGGATAGCGTCATTTAAAGAACGAGGGTCAGCACAACGTAAAAAAAAAAAAAAAAAAAAAACCGGAGCCTGCCGAAGATGAGGCCATTACGGCTCGCCTTTAGGTGTCCTCCTCGGGATAGCGTCATTTAAAGAACGAGGGTCAGCACAACGTAAAAAAAAACCGAAAAAAAAAACGGAGGAGCCTGCCGAAGATGAGGCCATTACGGCTCGCCTTTAGGTGTCCTCCTCGGGATAGCGTCATTTAAAGAACGAGGTCAGCACAACGTAAAAAAAAAAAAAAAAAAACGGAGGAGCCTGCCGAAGATGAGGCCATTACGGCTCGCCTTTAGGTGTCCTCCTCGGGATAGCGTCATTTAAAGAACGAGGGTCAGCACAACGTAAAAAAAAAAAAAAAAAAAAAAGAGGAGCCTGCCGAAGATGAGGCCATTACGGCTCGCCTTTAGGTGTCCTCCTCGGGATAGCGTCATTTAAAGAACGAGGTCAGCACAACGTAAAAAAAAAAGAAAAAAAAAAGGAGCCTGCCGAAGATGAGGCCATTACGGCTCGCCTTTAGGTGTCCTCCTCGGGATAGCGTCATTTAAAGAACGAGGGTCAGCACAACGTAAAAAAAAAAAAAAAAACCGAAGGAGCCTGCCGAAGATGAGGCCATTACGGCTCGCCTTTAGGTGTCCTCCTCGGGATAGCGTCATTTAAAGAACGAGGTCAGCACAACGTAAAAAAAAAAAAAAAAAAAGGAAGGAGCCTGCCGAAGATGAGGCCATTACGGCTCGCCTTTAGGTGTCCTCCTCGGGATAGCGTCATTTAAAGAACGAGGGTCAGCACAACGTAAAAAAAAAAAAAAAAAACCGGAGGAGCCTGCCGAAGATGAGGCCATTACGGCTCGCCTTTAGGTGTCCTCCTCGGGATAGCGTCATTTAAAGAACGAGGGTCAGCACAACGTAAAAAAAAAAAAAAAAAAAGGAGCCTGCGAAGATGAGGCCATTACGGCTCGCCTTTAGGTGTCCTCCTCGGGATAGCGTCATTTAAAGAACGAGGGTCAGCACAACGTAAAAAAAAAAAACAAAAAAAAAAGGAGCCTGCCGAAGATGAGGCCATTACGGCTCGCCTTTAGGTGTCCTCCTCGGGATAGCGTCATTTAAAGAACGAGGGTCAGCACAACGTAAAAAAAAAAAAAAACCGAAAAAAAAGAGGAGCCTGCTGAAGATGAGGCCATTACGGCTCGCCTTTAGGTGTCCTCCTCGGGATAGCGTCATTTAAAGAACGAGGGTCAGCACAACGTAAAAAAAAAAAAAAACGAAAAAAAAGAGGAGCCTGCCGAAGATGAGGCCATTACGGCTCGCTTTAGGTGTCCTCCTCGGGATAGCGTCATTTAAAGAACGAGGGTCAGCACAACGTAAAAAAAAAAAAAAAACCGGAAGAGCCTGCGAAGATGAGGCCATTACGGCTCGCCTTTAGGTGTCCTCCTCGGGATAGCGTCATTTAAAGAACGAGGGTCAGCACAACGTAAAAAAAAAAAACGAAAAAAAAGAGGAGCCTGCGAAGATGAGGCCATTACGGCTCGCCTTTAGGTGTCCTCCTCGGGATAGCGTCATTTAAAGAACGAGGGTCAGCACAACGTAAAAAAAAAAAAAAAAACCGGAGAGCCTGCCGAAGATGAGGCCATTACGGCTCCTTTAGGTGTCCTCCTCGGGATAGCGTCATTTAAAGAACGAGGGTCAGCACAACGTAAAAAAAACGAAAAAAAATGGAAGAGCCTGCCGAAGATGAGGCCATTACGGCTCCTTTAGGTGTCCTCCTCGGGATAGCGTCATTTAAAGAACGAGGTCAGCACAACGTAAAAAAAAAAAAAAAAAACCGAGAAGAGCCTGCGAAGATGAGGCCATTACGGCTCGCCTTTAGGTGTCCTCCTCGGGATAGCGTCATTTAAAGAACGAGGGTCAGCACAACGTAAAAAAAAAAAAAAAAAACCGGAGAGCCTGCCGAAGATGAGGCCATTACGGCTCGCCTTTAGGTGTCCTCCTCGGGATAGCGTCATTTAAAGAACGAGGGTCAGCACAACGTAAAAAAAAAAAATCGAAAAAAAAAGAGGAGCCTGCTGAAGATGAGGCCATTACGGCTCTCCTTTAGGTATCCTCGGATAGCGTCATTTAAAGAACGAGGGTCAGCACAACGTAAAAAAAAAAAAAAAAAAAAGAGCCTGCCGAAGATGAGGCCATTACGGCTCGCCTTTAGGTGTCCTCCTCGGGATAGCGTCATTTAAAGAACGAGGGTCAGCACAACGTAAAAAAAAAAAAAAATCGAAAAAAAATGGAGGAGCCTGCTGAAGATGAGGCCATTACGGCTCGCCTTTAGGTGTCCTCCTCGGGATAGCGTCATTTAAAGAACGAGGGTCAGCACAACGTAAAAAAAAAAAAAAAAAAAAAACCGGAGAGCCTGCGAAGATGAGGCCATTACGGCTCGCCTTTAGGTGTCCTCCTCGGGATAGCGTCATTTAAAGAACGAGGGTCAGCACAACGTAAAAAAAAATGGAAAAAAAACCGGAAGAGCCTGCCGAAGATGAGGCCATTACGGCTCGCCTTTAGGTGTCCTCCTCGGGATAGCGTCATTTAAAGAACGAGGGTCAGCACAACGTAAAAAAAAAAAAAAACGGAAAAAAAAAGAGGAGCCTGCAGAAGATGAGGCCATTACGGCTCGCCTTTAGGTGTCCCCTCGGGATAGCGTCATTTAAAGAACGGGGTCAGCACAACGTAGTAAAAAAAATCGAAAAAAAACCTGGAGAGCCTCGAAGATGAGGCATTACGGCTCGCCTTTAGGTGTCACTCCTCGGGAATAGCGTCATTTAAGATGAACGGGTCATAGCCACCAAGAAGGAAAAAGAAATGGAAAAAAAAATCGGAGGAGCCTGCCGAAGATGATAGGTGCCATTACGGCTCGCCTTAGGTGTCCTCCTCGAGGATAGCGTCATTTTAAGAAACGAGGTGTCAGCACACGAAAAAAAAGGAGGAGCCTGCTGAAGTAGGCACATTAAAAGGGCTACAGCCTTTAGGTATCCCCTCGGGATAAGCATAATGAACGAGGGTCAGACAACGTAAAAAAAACAAAAAAAAAACCGGAGAGCGCCGTGAAGATGAGGCATTACGGCTCGCCTTTAGGTGGTCCTCCTCGGGATAGTAAGCGTCATTTAAAGAACGAGGGTAGAACAACGTAAAATAAACCCCTGGAAAAGAAATCCGAAAAAAAACGGATGAGCCTGCCGAAGATGAGGCCATTACGGCTCGCTTTAGGTGTCCTCCTCCGGGTAGCGTCATTTAATGAACGAGGTTCAGCCAACGTAAAAAAATAACCAAAAAAATAAAAAAAAAGGAGGAACTGCTAAAGATGAGGCATTAGGGCTGCCTTTAGGTGTCGCCCCCGGGATAGCGTCATTAAAGAACGAGGGCAGCACAACGTAAAAGAAACGAACAAAAAAAAAACCGGATGAGCCTGCCAAGATGAGGCCATTACGGCTCGCCTTTAGGTGTCTCCTCGGGATGCATCATTTAAAGAAGAGGTTCAGCCACAACGTAAAAAAAAACCGGAAAAATAAAAAAAAAAACCGCTGAAGATGAGCCATTACGGTCTCCGCTTTAGGTATCTCGGGATAGCGTCATTTAAGACGAGGGTCAGCACAACGTAAAAAAAAAACCGAAAAAAACCGGAGGAGCCTGGAAGATGAGGCCATTCGGCTCGCCTTTAGGTGTCCTCCTCGGGATAAACGTCATTTAATGAACGAGGTCAGCACAACGTAGTAAAAAAAAGGAAAAACCGGAAAAAAATGGAGGAGCCTCCTGAAGATGAGGCCATTACGGCTCGCCTTTAGGTGTCCTCCTCGGATGGTCATTTAAAGAACGAGGGTCAGCACAACGTAAAAAAAAAAACGGAAAAACCGGAAAGATTGCCTGCGAGAGATGAGGCCATTACGGCTCGCTTTAGGTGTCCTCCTCGGGATAGCGTCATTTAAAGAACGAGGTCAGCAAACGTAAAAAAAAAAAAAATCGGAAAAAAAAGAGGAGCCTGCTGAAGATGAGGCATTACGGCTCCGCTTTAGGTGTCCTCCTCGGATATAAGCGTCATTTAAAGAAACGAGGGTCAGCACAACAGTAAAAAAAACGGAAAAGAAAAAAGAGGAGGAGCCTGCTGAAGATGAGGCATTACGGCTCGCCTTAGGTGTCCTCCTCGGGATAGCGTCATTTAAAGAACGAGGGTCAGCACAACGTAAAAAAATGAAAAAAACCGAAGAGCCTGCCGAAGATGAGGCCAATTACGGCTCGCCTTTAAGGTGTCCTCCTCGGGATAGCATCATTTAAAGAACGAGGGTCAGACAACGTAAAAAAACGAAAAATCGAAAAAAAAAGGAGGAGCCCTGCTGAAGATGAGGCCATTACGGCTCCCTTAGGTTCTCCTCGGGATAGGTCATTTAAAGAACGAGGGTCAGCACAACGTAAAAAAAAATCAGAAAAAAAACTGGAAGAGCCTGCTGAAGATGAGGCCATTACGGCTCGCCTTTAGGTGTCCTCCTCGGGATAGCGTCATTTAATGAACGAGGGTCAGCACAATACAAAAAAAAACCGAAAAAAAACGGAAACCTGCGAAAGATGAGGCCATTACGGCTCGCCTTTAGGTGTCCTCCTCGGGATAGCGTCATTTAAAGAACGAGGTCAGCACAACGTAAAAAAACCGAACACCAAAATAAAACCGGAGAACCCTGCGAAGATGAGGCATTACGGCTCGCCTTTAGGTGTCCTACTCGGATAGGCTCATTTAAAGAACGAGGGCAAGCACAACGTAAAAAAAAACCGAAATAAAAAACCGGAGGAGCCTGCCGAAGATGAGGCCATTACGGCTCGCCTTTAGGTGTCCTCCTCGGGATAGCGTCATTTAAGAACGAGGTCAGCACAACGTAAAAAAAAAACGGGAGAGCCTGCCGAAGATGGCCATTACGGCTCGCCTTTAGGTGTCCTCCTCGGGATAGCGTCATTTAAAGAACGAGGGTCAGCACAACGTAAAAAAACTGGAAAAAAAAAATCCAAGAGCCTGCCGAAGATGAGGCCATTACGGCTCGCCTTTAGGTGTCCTCCTCGGGATAGCTCATTTAAAGAACGAGGGTCAGCACACGTAAAAAAAAAAAAAACGGAAAAAAAATGGAGGAGCCTGCTGAAGATGAGGCGATTACGGCTCGCCTTTAGGTGTCTCCTCGGATAGCGTCATTTAAAGAACGAGGGTCAGCACAACGTAAAAAAAAAAACTCGAAAAAAAGAGGAGCCTGCCGAAGATGAGGCCATTAGGTCGCCTTTAGGTGTCCCCTGGATACGTCATTTAAGACGAGGTCAGCACATAAAAAAAAAAAAAAACGAAAAAAAATGAGGAGCCTGCGAAGATGAGGCATTACGGCTCGCCTTTAGGTGTCCTCCTCGGGATAGCGTCATTTAAAGAACGAGGGTCAGAACAACGTAAAAAAAAAAAATGGAAAAAAACCGAAGAGCCTGCGAAGATGAGGCCATTACGGCTCGCTTTAGGTGTCCTCCTCGGATAGCGTCATTTAAAGAACGAGTACACAACGTAAAAAAAAAAAAAAAAAAAAACCGGAAAACTGCCGAAGATGAGGCCATTACGGCCCGCTTTAGGTGTACTCGGATAGCGCATTTAAAACGAGGGCAGCACAACGTAAAAAAAAACCGAAAAAAAAATGGAGGAGCGCCGAAGATGAGGCCATTACGGCTCGCTTTAGGTGTCCTCCTCGGGATAGCGTCATTTAAAGAACGAGGGTCAGCACAACGTAAAAAAAAACCGGAGGAGCCTGCCGAAGATGAGGCCATTACGGCTCGCCTTTAGGTGTCCTCCTCGGATAGCGTCATTTAAAGAACGAGGGTCAGCACAACGTAAAAAAAAAAAAACCAAAAAAAAAGGAGCCTGCCGAAGATGAGGCCATTACGGCTCGCCTTTAGGTGTCCTCCTCGGATAGCGTCATTTAAAGAACGAGGGTCAGCACAACGTAAAAAAAAAAAAACGGAAAAAAAATGGAGCCTGCTGAAGATGAGGCCATTACGGCTCGCCTTTAGGTGTCCTCCTCGGGATAGCGTCATTTAAAGAACGAGGGTCAGCACAACGTAAAAAAAAAACGAAAAAAATGGAGGAGCCTGCCGAAGATGAGGCCATTACGGCTCGCCTTTAGGTGTCCTCCTCGGATAGCGTCATTTAAAGAACGAGGGTCAGCACAACGTAAAAAAAAAACCGAAAAAAAAAAGGAGCCTGCGAAGATGAGGCCATTACGGCTCGCCTTTAGGTGTCCTCCTCGGGATAGCGTCATTTAAAGAACGAGGGTCAGCACAACGTAAAAAAAGAAAAAACGAAAAAAAAAGAGGAGCTGCGAAGATGAGGCCATTACGGCTCCCTTTAGGTTCCCCTCGGGATAGCGTCATTTAAAGAACGAGGGTCAGCACAACGTAAAAAAAAAAAAAAAAACCGGAGGAGCCTGCCGAAGATGAGGCCATTACGGCTCGCCTTTAGGTGTCCTCCTCGGATAGCGTCATTTAAAGAACGAGGGTCAGCACAACGTAAAAAAAAAACGGAAAAAAAAAAGGAGCCTGCGAAGATGAGGCCATTACGGCTCGCTTTAGGTGTCCTCCTCGGATAGCTCATTTAAAGAACGAGGGTCAGCACAACGTAAAAAAAAAAAAACGGAAAAAAAAACGGAGGAGCCTGCTGAAGATGAGGCATTACGGCTCGCCTTTAGGTGTCCTCCTCGGGATAGCGTCATTTAAAGAACGAGGGTCAGCACAACGTAAAAAAAAAAACGAAAAAAAACGAGAGCCTGCGAAGATGAGGCCATTACGGCTCGCCTTTAGGTGTCCTCCTCGGGATAGCGTCATTTAAAGAACGAGGGTCAGCACAACGTAAAAAAAAAACGAAAAAAAAAGGAGAGCCTGCGAAGATGAGGCCATTACGGCTCGCCTTTAGGTGTCCTCCTCGGGATAGCGTCATTTAAAGAACGAGGGTCAGCACAACGTAAAAAAAAAACGAAAAAAAGGAGAGCCTGCGAAGATGAGGCATTACGGCTCGCCTTTAGGTGTCCTCCTCGGGATAGCGTCATTTAAAGAACGAGGGTCAGCACAACGTAAAAAAAAAAAAAAAAAAAAGAGAGCCTGCGAAGATGAGGCATTACGGCTGCCTTTAGGTGTCTCCTCGGATAGCGTCATTTAAGAACGAGGGTCAGCACAACGTAAAAAAAAACGAAAAAACAAAAAAAAGAGAGCCTGCCGAAGATGAGGCCATTACGGCTCGCCTTTAGGTGTCCTCCTCGGGATAGCGTCATTTAAAGAACGAGGGTCAGCACAACGTAAAAAAAAACTGGAAAAAAAACGGAAGAGCCTGCCGAAGATGAGGCCATTACGGCTCGCCTTTAGGTGTCCTCCTCGGGATAGCGTCATTTAAAGAACGAGGGTCAGCACAACGTAAAAAAAAAAAATCGAAAAAAAACGGAGGAGCCTGCGAAGATGAGGCCATTACGGCTCGCCTTTAGGTGTCCTCCTCGGGATAGCGTCATTTAAAGAACGAGGGTCAGCACAACGTAAAAAAAAAAACGAAAAAAAACCGGAGAGCCTGCCGAAGATGAGGCCATTACGGCTCGCCTTTAGGTGTCCTCCTCGGGATAGCGTCATTTAAAGAACGAGGGTCAGCACAACGTAAAAAAAAAAACGGAAAAAAAACGGAGGAGCCTGCTGAAGATGAGGCCATTACGGCTCGCCTTTAGGTGTCCTCCTCGGGATAGCGTCATTTAAAGAACGAGGGTCAGCACAACGTAAAAAAAACGGAAAAAAAAAAGAGCCTGCCGAAGATGAGGCCATTACGGCTCGCCTTTAGGTGTCCTCCTCGGGATAGCGTCATTTAAAGAACGAGGGTCAGCACAACGTAAAAAAAAAAAACGAAAAAAAACGGAGAGCCTGCGAAGATGAGGCCATTACGGCTCGCCTTTAGGTGTCCTCCTCGGGATAGCGTCATTTAAAGAACGAGGTCAGCACAACGTAAAAAAAAACGAAAAAAAAAAAGGAGCCTGCGAAGATGAGGCCATTACGGCTCGCCTTTAGGTGTCCTCCTCGGGATAGCGTCATTTAAAGAACGAGGGTCAGCACAACGTAAAAAAAAAAACGAAAAAAAACGGAGGAGCCTGCCGAAGATGAGGCCATTACGGCTCGCCTTTAGGTGTCCTCCTCGGGATAGCGTCATTTAAAGAACGAGGTCAGCACAACGTAAAAAAAAAAAAACCGGAAAAAAAAGAGGAGCCTGCTGAAGATGAGGCCATTACGGCTCGCCTTTAGGTGTCCTCCTCGGGATAGCGTCATTTAAAGAACGAGGGTCAGCACAACGTAAAAAAAAAAAACAGAAAAAAAACCGGAGAGCCTGCGAAGATGAGGCCATTACGGCTCGCCTTTAGGTGTCCTCCTCGGGATAGCGTCATTTAAAGAACGAGGGTCAGCACAACGTAAAAAAAAAAAACGGAAAAAAAACGGAGAGCCTGCCGAAGATGAGGCCATTACGGCTCGCCTTTAGGTGTCCTCCTCGGGATAGCGTCATTTAAAGAACGAGGGTCAGCACAACGTAAAAAAAAAACGGAAAAAAACCGGAGGAGCCTGCTGAAGATGAGGCCATTACGGCTCGCCTTTAGGTGTCCTCCTCGGGATAGCGTCATTTAAAGAACGAGGGTCAGCACAACGTAAAAAAAAAAAAAAAAAAACCGGAGAGCCTGCCGAAGATGAGGCCATTACGGCTCGCCTTTAGGTGTCCTCCTCGGGATAGCGTCATTTAAAGAACGAGGGTCAGCACAACGTAAAAAAAAAACGGAAAAAAACGGAGGAGCCTGCCGAAGATGAGGCCATTACGGCTCGCCTTTAGGTGTCCTCCTCGGGATAGCATCATTTAAAGAACGAGGGTCAGCACAACGTAAAAAAAAAAAACGGAAAAAAAAAGAGGAGCCTGCGAAGATGAGGCCATTACGGCTCGCCTTTAGGTGTCCTCCTCGGGATAGCGTCATTTAAAGAACGAGGGTCAGCACAACGTAAAAAAAAAATCAAAAAAAAAAGAAGAGCCTGCGAAGATGAGGCCATTACGGCTCGCCTTTAGGTGTCCTCCTCGGGATAGCGTCATTTAAAGAACGAGGGTCAGCACAACGTAAAAAAAAACAGAAAAAAACCGGAAGAGCCTGCCGAAGATGAGGCCATTACGGCTCGCCTTTAGGTGTCCTCCTCGGGATAGCGTCATTTAAAGAACGAGGGTCAGCACAACGTAAAAAAAAAAAAACAAAAAAAACCGGAGAGCCTGCCGAAGATGAGGCCATTACGGCTCGCCTTTAGGTGTCCTCCTCGGGATAGCGTCATTTAAAGAACGAGGTCAGCACAACGTAAAAAAAAAACGAAAAAAAAACCGGAGGAGCCTGCGAAGATGAGGCCATTACGGCTCGCCTTTAGGTGTCCTCCTCGGGATAGCGTCATTTAAAGAACGAGGGTCAGCACAACGTAAAAAAAAACGAAAAAAAAACGGAGGAGCCTGCCGAAGATGAGGCCATTACGGCTCGCCTTTAGGTGTCCTCCTCGGGATAGCATCATTTAAAGAACGAGGTCAGCACAACGTAAAAAAAAACGGAAAAAAAAAAAGGAGCCTGCGAAGATGAGGCCATTACGGCTCGCCTTTAGGTGTCCTCCTCGGGATAGCGTCATTTAAAGAACGAGGTCAGCACAACGTAAAAAAAAACGAAAAAAAGAGGAGCCTGCCGAAGATGAGGCCATTACGGCTCGCCTTTAGGTGTCCTCCTCGGGATAGCGTCATTTAAAGAACGAGGGTCAGCACAACGTAAAAAAAAACGAAAAAAAAAAACCGGAGGAGCCTGCCGAAGATGAGGCCATTACGGCTCGCCTTTAGGTGTCCTCCTCGGGATAGCGTCATTTAAAGAACGAGGGTCAGCACAACGTAAAAAAAAAAACGGAAAAAAAACGGAGAGCCTGCCGAAGATGAGGCCATTACGGCTCGCCTTTAGGTGTCCTCCTCGGGATAGCGTCATTTAAAGAACGAGGGTCAGCACAACGTAAAAAAAAAAAAGAAAAAAAACGGAGAGCCTGCGAAGATGAGGCCATTACGGCTCGCCTTTAGGTGTCTCCTCGGGATAGCGTCATTTAAAGAACGAGGTCAGCACAACGTAAAAAAAAACGAAAAAAAACGGAGAGCCTGCGAAGATGAGGCCATTACGGCTCGCCTTTAGGTGTCCTCCTCGGGATAGCGTCATTTAAAGAACGAGGGTCAGCACAACGTAAAAAAAAAAACGAAAAAAACCGAGGAGCCTGCCGAAGATGAGGCCATTACGGCTCGCCTTTAGGTGTCCTCCTCGGGATAGCGTCATTTAAAGAACGAGGGTCAGCACAACGTAAAAAAAAACGGAAAAAAAAAAAAAAACGGAAGAGCCTGCCGAAGATGAGGCCATTACGGCTCGCCTTTAGGTGTCCCCTCGGATAGCGTCATTTAAAGAACGAGGGTCAGCACAACGTAAAAAAAAAAAGAAAAAAAAAACGAGAGCCTGCGAAGATGAGGCCATTACGGCTCGCCTTTAGGTGTCCTCCTCGGGATAGCGTCATTTAAAGAACGAGGGTCAGCACAACGTAAAAAAAAAAACGAAAAAAAAGGAGAGCCTGCGAAGATGAGGCATTACGGCTCGCCTTTAGGTGTCCTCCTCGGATAGCGTCATTTAAAGAACGAGGGTCAGCACAACGTAAAAAAAACCGAAAAAAAAAAAAACGGAGAGCCTGCCGAAGATGAGGCCATTACGGCTCGCCTTTAGGTGTCCTCCTCGGGATAGCGTCATTTAAAGAACGAGGGTCAGCACAACGTAAAAAAAAAACGGAAAAAAAAACCGGAAGAGCCTGCCGAAGATGAGGCCATTACGGCTCGCCTTTAGGTGTCCTCCTCGGGATAGCGTCATTTAAAGAACGAGGTCAGCACAACGTAAAAAAAAACGAAAAAAAAAAAGAGAGCCTGCGAAGATGAGGCATTACGGCTCGCCTTTAGGTGTCCTCCTCGGGATAGCGTCATTTAAAGAACGAGGGTCAGCACAACGTAAAAAAAAATCGAAAAAAAACCGGAAGAGCCTGCCGAAGATGAGGCCATTACGGCTCGCCTTTAGGTGTCCTCCTCGGGATAGCGTCATTTAAAGAACGAGGGTCAGCACAACGTAAAAAAAAAAACGAAAAAAAAAATGGAGCCTGCCGAAGATGAGGCCATTACGGCTCGCCTTTAGGTGTCCTCCTCGGGATAGCGTCATTTAAAGAACGAGGGTCAGCACAACGTAAAAAAAAAACGAAAAAAAACGGAGAGCCTGCCGAAGATGAGGCCATTACGGCTCGCCTTTAGGTGTCCTCCTCGGGATAGCGTCATTTAAAGAACGAGGGTCAGCACAACGTAAAAAAAAAAAAACGAAAAAAAAACGGAGGAGCCTGCTGAAGATGAGGCCATTACGGCTCGCCTTTAGGTGTCCTCCTCGGGATAGCGTCATTTAAAGAACGAGGGTCAGCACAACGTAAAAAAAAACGAAAAAAAACCGGAAGAGCCTGCCGAAGATGAGGCCATTACGGCTCGCCTTTAGGTGTCCTCCTCGGGATAGCGTCATTTAAAGAACGAGGGTCAGCACAACGTAAAAAAAAAAAAACGGAAAAAAAAACGGAGAGCCTGCCGAAGATGAGGCCATTACGGCTCGCCTTTAGGTGTCCTCCTCGGGATAGCGTCATTTAAAGAACGAGGGTCAGCACAACGTAAAAAAAAAAACGAAAAAAAACCGGAAGAGCCTGCCGAAGATGAGGCCATTACGGCTCGCCTTTAGGTGTCCTCCTCGGGATAGCGTCATTTAAAGAACGAGGGTCAGCACAACGTAAAAAAAAAAAAAACCGAAAAAAAAACGGAGAGCCTGCCGAAGATGAGGCCATTACGGCTCGCCTTTAGGTGTCCTCCTCGGGATAGCGTCATTTAAAGAACGAGGGTCAGCACAACGTAAAAAAAAAACGAAAAAAAAACGGAGGAGCCTGCCGAAGATGAGGCCATTACGGCTCGCCTTTAGGTGTCCTCCTCGGGATAGCGTCATTTAAAGAACGAGGGTCAGCACAACGTAAAAAAAAACGGAAAAAACGAAAAAAAAAGAGGAGCCTGCTGAAGATGAGGCCATTACGGCTCGCCTTTAGGTGTCCTCCTCGGGATAGCGTCATTTAAAGAACGAGGGTCAGCACAACGTAAAAAAAAAAATCGAAAAAAAACGGAAGAGCCTGCGAAGATGAGGCCATTACGGCTCGCCTTTAGGTGTCCTCCTCGGGATAGCGTCATTTAAAGAACGAGGGTCAGCACAACGTAAAAAAAACTGGAAAAAAAAATGGAAGAGCCTGCCGAAGATGAGGCCATTACGGCTCGCCTTTAGGTGTCCTCCTCGGGATAGCGTCATTTAAAGAACGAGGTCAGCACAACGTAAAAAAAAAAAACCGAAAAAAAAAACGGAGGACCTGCCGAAGATGAGGCCATTACGGCTCGCCTTTAGGTGTCCTCCTCGGGATAGCGTCATTTAAAGAACGAGGGTCAGCACAACGTAAAAAAAAAACGAAAAAAAAAACCGGAGAGCCTGCCGAAGATGAGGCCATTACGGCTCGCCTTTAGGTGTCCTCCTCGGGATAGCGTCATTTAAAGAACGAGGGTCAGCACAACGTAAAAAAAAACGGAAAAAAACCGGAAGGAGCCTGCGAAGATGAGCCATTACGGCTCGCCTTTAGGTGTCCTCCTCGGGATAGCGTCATTTAAAGAACGAGGGTCAGCACAACGTAAAAAAAAAAATCGGAAAAAAAATGGAGGAGCCTGCGAAGATGAGGCCATTACGGCTCGCCTTTAGGTGTCCTCCTCGGGATAGCGTCATTTAAAGAACGAGGGTCAGCACAACGTAAAAAAAAAAAACGAAAAAAAAGGAGAGCCTGCCGAAGATGAGGCCATTACGGCTCGCCTTTAGGTGTCCTCCTCGGGATAGCGTCATTTAAAGAACGAGGGTCAGCACAACGTAAAAAAAACGAAAAAACGAAAAAAAAAAGAGACCTGCCGAAGATGAGGCCATTACGGCTCGCCTTTAGGTGTCCTCCTCGGATAGCATCATTTAAAGAACGAGGGTCAGCACAACGTAAAAAAAAAAACGAAAAAAAAAACGGAGAGCCTGCGAAGATGAGGCCATTACGGCTCGCCTTTAGGTGTCCTCCTCGGGATAGCTCATTTAAAGAACGAGGTCAGCACAACGTAAAAAAAAGGAAAAAATCGGAAAAAAAAAGAGGAGCCTGCTGAAGATGAGGCATTACGGCTCTCCTTTAGGTATCCCCTCGGGATAGCGTCATTTAAAGAACGAGGGTCAGCACAACGTAAAAAAAAATCAGAAAAAAACCGGAAGAGCCTGCCGAAGATGAGGCCATTACGGCTCGCCTTTAGGTGTCCTCCTCGGGATAGCGTCATTTAATGAACGAGGGTCAGCACAACGTAAAAAAAAAACTGGAAAAAAAAAACGAAGAGCCTGCCGAAGATGAGGCCATTACGGCTCGCTTTAGGTGTCCTCCTCGGGATAGCGTCATTTAAAGAACGAGGTCAGCACAACGTAAAAAAAAAACGAAAAAAAAAACCGGAGACCTGCCGAAGATGAGGCCATTACGGCTCGCCTTTAGGTGTCCTCCTCGGGATAGCGTCATTTAAAGAACGAGGGTCAGCACAACGTAAAAAAAAAACCGAAAAAAAAACCGGAGGAGCCTGCCGAAGATGAGGCCATTACGGCTCGCCTTTAGGTGTCCTCCTCGGGATAGCGTCATTTAAAGAACGAGGGTCAGCACAACGTAAAAAAAAAAAAACGGAAAAAAAAAGGAGCCTGCGAAGATGAGGCCATTACGGCTCGCCTTTAGGTTCCTCCTCGGATAGCGTCATTTAAAGAACGAGGGTCAGCACAAGTAAAAAAAAAAAAAACGGAAAAAAAAGGAGGACCTGTGAAGATGAGGCCATTACGGCTCGCCTTTAGGTGTCCTCCTCGGATAGCGTCATTTAAAGAACGAGGGTCAGCACAACGTAAAAAAAAAACCGAAAAAAAATGGAGAGCCTGCCGAAGATGAGGCCATTACGGCTCGCCTTTAGGTGTCCTCCTCGGGATAGCGTCATTTAAAGAACGAGGGTCAGCACAACGTAAAAAAAAATCGAAAAAACGAAAAAAACCGGAGAGCTGCCGAAGATGAGCCATTACGGCTCGCCTTTAGGTGTCCTCCTCGGATAGCGTCATTTAAAGAACGAGGGTCACACAACGTAAAAAAAAAACTGAAAAAAAAAACCGGAAGGCCTGCCGAAGATGAGGCCATTACGGCTGCCTTTAGGTGTCCTCCTCGGGATAGCATCATTTAAAGAACGAGGATCAGCACAACGTAAAAAAAAGAAAAAATCGGAAAAAAAAAAGAGGAGCCTGCTGAAGATGAGGCCATTACGGCTCTCCTTTAGGTATCCCCTCGGGATAGCGTCATTTAAAGAACGAGGGTCAGCACAATGTAAAAAAAATCAGAAAAAAAACCGGAAGAGCCTGCCGAAGATGAGGCCATTACGGCTCGCCTTTAGGTGTCCTCCTCGGGATAGCGTCATTTAATGAACGAGGGTCAGCACAACGTAAAAAAAAACTGGAAAAAAAAAACGAAAGAGCCTGCCGAAGATGAGGCCATTACGGCTCGCATTTAGGTGTCCTCCTCGGGATAGCGTCATTTAAAGAACGAGGTCAGCACAACGTAAAAAAAAAACCGAAAAAAAAAACCGGAGACCTGCCGAAGATGAGGCCATTACGGCTCGCCTTTAGGTGTCCTCCTCGGATAGCGTCATTTAAAGAACGAGGGCAAGCACAACGTAGGAAAAAAAACCGAAAAAAAAAACCGGAGGAGCCTGCCGAAGATGAGGCCATTACGGCTCGCCTTTAGGTGTCCTCCTCGGATAGCGTCATTTAAAGAACGAGGGTCAGCACAACGTAAAAAAAAAACGGAAAAAACCGGGAAAAAAAATATAGGAGCCTGCTGAAGATGAGGCCATTACGGCTCCCTTTAGGTATCCTCCTCGGGATAGCGTCATTTAAAGAACGAGGGTCAGCACAACGTAAAAAAAAATGAAAAAATCGAAAAAAAACGGAGGACCTGCTGAAGATGAGGCCATTACGGCTCGCCTTTAGGTGTCCTCCTCGGGATAGCGTCATTTAAAGAACGAGGGTCAGCACAACGTAAAAAAAAAAACCGAAAAAAAATGGAGGAGCCTGCGAAGATGAGGCCATTACGGCTCGCCTTTAGGTGTCCTCCTCGGGATAGCGTCATTTAAAGAACGAGGGTCAGAACAACGTAAAAAAAACCGAAAAAAACCGAAAAAAACGGAGAGCCTGCCGAAGATGAGGCCATTACGGCTCGCCTTTAGGTGTCCTCCTCGGATAGCGTCATTTAAAGAACGAGGGTCAGCACAACGTAAAAAAAAAAACTGAAAAAAAAACGGAAGAGCCTGCCGAAGATGAGGCCATTACGGCTGCCTTTAGGTGTCCTCCTCGGGATAGATCATTTAAAGAACGAGGGTCAGCACAACGTAAAAAAAACGGAAAAAATCGGAAAAAAAAGACGAGCCTGCTGAAGATGAGGCCATTACGGCTCTCCTTTAGGTATCCCCTCGGGATAGCGTCATTTAAAGAACGAGGGTCAGCACAACGTAAAAAAAAATCAGAAAA
This sequence comes from Arachis hypogaea, assembly GCF_003086295.3. Taxonomy (NCBI): domain Eukaryota; kingdom Viridiplantae; phylum Streptophyta; class Magnoliopsida; order Fabales; family Fabaceae; genus Arachis; species Arachis hypogaea. Next base: position 67,081,548 of record NC_092048.1, on the reverse strand, counting down.
AAACCGGAAGAGCCTGCCGAAGATGAGGCCATTACGGCTCGCTTTAGGTGTCCTCCTCGGGATAGCGTCATTTAATGAACGAGGGTCAGCACAACGTAAAAAAAAAAAATCGGAGGAGCCTGCCGAAGATGAGGCCATTACGGCTCGCTTTAGGTGTCCTCCTCGGATAGCGTCATTTAAAAACGAGGGTCAGCACAACATAAAAAAAAAAACCTGAAAAAAAACCGAGGAGCCTGCCGAAGATGAGGCCATTACGGCTCGCCTTTAGGTGTCCTCCTCGGGATAGCGTCATTTAAAGAACGAGGGTCAGCACAACGTAAAAAAACGAAAAAATCGAAAAAAAAGAGGAGCCTGCTGAAGATGAGGCCATTACGGCTCTCCTTTAGGTATCCCCTCGGGATAGCGTCATTTAAAGAACGAGGGTCAGCACAACGTAAAAAAAAATCAGAAAAAAAACCGGAAGAGCCTGCCGAAGATGAGGCCATTACGGCTCGCTTTAGGTGTCCTCCTCGGGATACGTCATTTAAGAACGAGGGTAGCACAACGTAAAAAAAACTGAAAAAAAAAATCGGAAGATGAGGCCATTACGGCTCGCCTTTAGGTGTCCTCTCGGGATAGCGTCATTTAAAAACGAGGGTCAGCACAACGTAAAAAAATAGAAGAAAACCGAAAAATAAAACCGAGGAACCTGCCGAAGATGAGGCCATTACGGCTCGCCTTTAGGTGTCCTCCTCGGGATAGCATCATTTAAAGAACGAGGGCAAGCACAACGTAAGAAAAAAAAAAAACCGGAGGAGCCTGCCGAAGATGAGGCCATTACGGCTAGTCTTTAGGTGTCCTCCTCGGATAGCGTCATTTAAAGAACGAGGGTCAGCAAACGTAAAAAAAAAACCGAAAAAAAAACCAGAGGAGCCTGCCGAAGATGAGGCCATTACGGCTCGCCTTTAGGTGTCCTCCTCGGGATAGCATCATTTAAAGAACGAGGGTCAGCACAACGTAAAAAAACGGAAAAAATCGGAAAAAAAAGGAGCCTGCTGAAGATGAGGCCATTACGGCTCTCCTTTAGGTATCCCCTCGGGATAGCGTCATTTAAAGAACGAGGGTCAGCACAACGTAAAAAAAATCAGAAAAAAAAAACCGGAAGAGCCTGCCAAGATGAGGCCATTACGGCCGTCTTTAGGGTCCTCCTCGGGATAGCGTCATTTAATGAACGAGGGTCAGCACAACGTAAAAAAAAATGGAAAAAAAACCGGAAGAGCCTGCGAAGATGAGGCCATTACGGCTCGCATTTAGGTGTCCTCCTCGGGATAGCGTCATTTAAAGAACGAGGTCAGCACAACGTAAAAAAAAACCGAAAATAAAACCGGAGAAACCTGCCGAAGCTGAGCCATTACGGCTCGCCTTTAGGTGTCCTACTCGGGATAGCGTCATTTAAAGAACGAGGGCAGCACAACGTAGGAAAAAAAACCGAAAAAAAAAATCGGAGGAGCCTGCCGAAGATGAGGCCATTACGGCTCGCCTTTAGGTGTCCTCCTCGGGATAACGTCATTTAAAGAACGAGGTCAGCACAACGTAAAAAAAAAAAAAACCGGGGAGCCTGCCGAAGATGAGGCCATTAGGCTCGCCTTTAGGTGTCCTCCTCGGGATAGATCATTTAAAGAACGAGGGTTAGCACAACGTAAAAAAAACGAAAAATCGGAAAAAAAATCGGAGCCTGCTGAAGATGAGGCCATTACGGCTCGCCTTTAGGTATCCTCCTCGGGATATCGTCATTTAAAGAACGAGGGTCAGCATAACGTATAAAAAATGAAAAATCGGAAAAAAAACGGAGGACCTGCTGAAATGAGGCGATTACGGCTCGCCTTTAGGTGTCCTCCTCAGGATAGCGTCATTTAAAGAACGGGGTCAGCACAACGTTAAAAAAAAAACCGAAAAAAAATGGAGGAGCCTGCCGAAGATGAGCCATTACGGCTCGCCTTTAGGTGTCCTCCTCGGGATAGCGTTATTTAAAGAACGAGGGTCAGCACAACGTAAAAAAAAAGAAAAAAAAACCAAAAAAAAAACGGAGGAGCCTGCCGAAGATGAGGCCATTACGGCTGCCTTTAGGTGTCCTCCTCGGATAGCATCATTTAAAGAACGAGGGTTAGCACAACGTAAAAAAAAAACGGAAAAAACCGAAAAAAAATATCGGAGCCTGCTGAAGATGAGGCCATTACGGCTCACCTTTAGGTATCCTCCTCAGGATATCGTCATTTAAAGAACGAGGGTCAGCATAACGTATAAAAAAATGAAAAAATCGGAAAAAAACGGAGGACTCTGCTGAAAATGAGGGATTACGGCTCGCCTTTAGGTGTCCTCCTGGGATAACGTCATTTAAAGAACGAGGGTCAGCACAACGTAAAAAAAAATCAGAAAAAAAAAACCGGAAGAGCCTACCGAATATGAGGCCATTACAGCTCGCCTTTGGTGTCCTCCTCGGGATAGCGTCATTTAATGAACGAGGGTCAGCACAACGAAGTAAAAAAATGGAAAATAAAAAAAAACCGGAAAAAAACCAGAAAAAACGAAAAAAACCGGATGAGCCTCCGAAGATGAGGCCATTACGGCTCGCCTTTAGGTGTCCTCCTCGGGATAGCGTCATTTAAGAATGAGGCTCAGCACAACGTAAAAAAAAACTGGAAAAAAAACCGGAAGAGCCTGCCGAAGATGAGCCATTACGGCTCGCCTTTAGGTGTCCTCCTCGGGATAGCGTATTTAAAGAACGAGGGTCAGCACAACTTAAAAAAAAAAAAAAAAAAACAAAAAAATAAAACCGGAGGAGCCTGCCGAGGATGAGGCCATTACGGCTCGCCTTTAGGTGTCCTCCTCGAGATAGCATCATTTAAAGAACGAGGGTCAGCACAACGTAAAAAAAATGAATAAAATCGAAAAAAAAAGAGGAGCCTGCTGAAGATGAGGCCATTACGGCTCTCGTTTAGGTATCCCCTCAGGATAGCGTCATTTAAAGAACGAGGGTCAGCACAACGTAAAAAAAAATCAGAAAAAAAACCGGAAGAGCCTGCCGAAGATGAGGCCATTACAGCTCGCCTTAAGGTGTCCTCCTCGGGATAGCGTCATTTAATGAACGAGGGTCAGCACAACGTTAAAAAAAAAAGAAAAAAAACCGAAAAAATAAAACCGGAGGAGCCTGCCGAAGATGACGCCATTACGGCTGCCTTTAGGTGTCCTCCTCGAGATTGCATCATTTAAAGAACGAGGGTCAGCACAACGTAAAAAAAAATGAAAAAAATCGAAAAAAAAAGAGGGCCTGCTGAAGATGAGGCCATTACGGCTCTCCTTTAGGTATCCCCTCGGGATAGCGTCATTTAAAGAACGAGGGTCAGCACAACGTAAAAAAAAATCAGAAAAAAAACCGGAAGAGCCTGCCGAAGATGAGGCCATTACAGCTCGCCTTTAGGTGTCCTCCTCGGGATAGCGTCATTTAATGAACGAGGGTCAGCACAACGTAGTAAAAAAAACGGAAAAATCGGAAAAAAAATGGAGGAGCCCGCTGAAGATGAGGCGATTACGGCTCTCCTTTAGGTGTCCTCCTCGGGATAGCGTCATTTAAAGAACGAGGGTCAGAACAACGTAAAAAAAAACCGGAAAAAAATCGAAAATAAACCGGATGAGCCTGCCGAAGATGAGGCCATTACAGCTCGCCTATAGGTGTCCTCCTCGGGATAGCGTCATTTAAAGAATGAGGCTCAGCACAACATAAAAAAAAACTTGAAAAAAAACCGGAAGAGCCTGCCGAAGATGAAGCCATTACGGCTCGCATTTAGGTGTCCTCCTCGGGATAGCGTCATTTAAAGAACGAGGTTCAGCACAACGTAAAAAAAACCGAAAAAAACCGAAAAAAAAAACGGAGGAACCTGCCGAAGATGAGGACATTACGGCTCGCCTTTAGGTGTCCTCCTCGGGACTGGGTCATTTAAAGAACGAGGTCGAGCACAACGTAGGAAAAAAACCGAAAAAAAAATCGGAGGAGCCTGCCAAAGATGAGGCCATTACGGCTCGTCTTTAGGTGTCCTCGTCGGGATAGCGTCATTGAAAGAACGAGTGTCAGCACAAAGTAAAAAAGAAAAACCGGGAGGAGCCTGCCGAAGATGAGGCCATTATGGCTCGCCTATAGGTGTCCTCCTCGGGATAGCATCATTTAAAGAACGAGGGACAGCACAACGTAAAAAAAACAGAAAAAATCGGGAAAAAAAAAGAGGAGCCTGCTGAAGTTGAGGCCATTACGGCTCTCCTTTAGGTATCCCCTCGGGATAGCGTCGTTTAAAGAACGAGGGTCAGCACAACGGAAAAAAAGATTAGAAAAAAAGCCGGAAGAGCCTGCCGAAGATGAGGCCATTACGACTCGTCTTTAGGTGTCCTCCTCGGGATAGCGTCATTTAATGAACGAGGGTCAGCACAAAGAAAAAAAAAACTGGAAAAAAAACCGGAAGAGCCTGCCGAAGATGAGGCCATTACGGCTCGCCTATAGGTGTCCTCCTCGGGATAGCGTCATTTAAAGAATGAGGCTCAGCACAACATAAAAAAAAAAACTTGAAAAAAAACCGGAAGAGCCTGCCGAAGATGAGGCCATTACGGCTCGCATTTAGGTGTCCTCCTCGGGATAGCGTCATTTAAAGAACGAGGTTCAGCACAACGTAAAAAAACCGAAAAAAACCGAAAAAAAAACCGGAGGAACCTGCCGAAGATGAGGACATTACGGCTCGCCTTTAGGTGTCCTCCTCGGGAATGGGTCATTTAAAGAACGAGGGCGAGCACAACGTAGGAAAAAAACCGAAAAAAAAAATCGGAGGAGCCTGCCAAAGATGAGGCCATTACGGCTCGTCTTTAGGTGTCCTCGTCGGGATAGCGTCATTGAAAGCACGAGTGTCAGCACAAAGTAAAAAAGAAAAACCGGGAGGAGCCTGCCGAAGATGAGGCCATTATGGCTCGCCTATAGGTGTCCTCCTCGGGATAGCATCATTTAAAGAACGAGGGTCAGCACAACGTAAAAAAAAATGAAAAAAATCGAAAAAAAAAAAGATGAGCCTGCTGAAGATGAGGCCCTTACGGCTCTCCTTTAGGTATCCCCTCGGGTTAGCGTCATTTAAAGAACGAGGGTCAGCACAACGTAAAAAAAAATCAGAAAAAAACCGGAAGAGCCTGTCGAAGATGAGGCCATTACAACTCGTCTTTAGGTGTCCTCCTAGGGATAGCGTCATTTAATGAACGAGGGTCAGCACAAGAAAAAAAAAACTGGAAAAAAAACCGGAAGAGCCTGCCGAAGATGAGGCCATTACGGCTCGCATTTAGGTGTCCTCCTCGGGATAGCGTCATTTAAAAAACGAGGTTCAGCACAACATAAAAAAAAACCAAAAAAATAAAACCTGAGAAACCTGCCGAAGATGAGGCCATTACGGCTCGCCTTTAGGTGTCCTACTCGGGATAGCGTCATTTAAAGAACGAGGGCAAGCACAACGTAGGAAAAAAAAAAGAAATAAAAAACCGGAGGAGCCTGCCGAAGATGAGGCCATTACGGCTCGCCTTTAGGTGTCCTCCTCGGGATAGCGTCATTTAAAGAACGAGTGTCAGCACAACGTAAAAAAAAAACCGGGAGGAGCCTGCCGAAGATTGGCCATTACGGCTCGCCTTTAGGTGTCCTGCTCAAGATAGCATCATTTAAAGAACAAGGATCAACACAACGTAAAAAAAAATGGAAAAACCGGGAAAAAAATATAGGAGCCTGCTGAAGATGAGGCCATTACGGCACGCCTTTAGGTATCCTCCTCGGGATATCGTCATTTAAAGAACGAGGGTCAGCATAACGTATAAAAAATTGAAAAAATCAGAAAAAAAACGGAGGACCCTGCTGAAAATGAGGCGATTACGGCTCGCCTTTAGGTGTCCTCCTCAGGATAGCGTCATTTAAAGAACGTGGGTCAGCACAACGTTAAAAAAAAAACCCCCGAAAAAAAATGGAGGAGCCTGCCGAAGATGAGGCCATTACGGCTCGCCTTTAGGTGTCCTCCTCGGGATAGCGTCATTTAAAGAACGAGGGTCAGCACAATGTTAAAAAAAAGGAAAAAAAAAGGGAAAAATAAAACCGGAGGAGCCTGCCGAAGATGATGCCATTACGGCTCGCCTTTAGGTGTCCTCCTCGGGATAGCATCATTTAAAGAACGAGTGTCAGCACAACGTAAAAAAAAAACCGGGAGGAGCCTGCCGAAGATTGGCCATTACGGCTCGCCTTTCGGTGTCCTCCTCAGGATAGCATCATTTAAAGAACAAGGATCAGCACAACGTAAAAAAAATGGAAAAACCGGGAAAAAATAAAGGAGCCTGCTGAAGATGAGGCCATTACGGCACGCCTTTAGGTATCCTCCTCGGGATATCGTCATTTAAAGAACGAGGGTCAGCATAACGTATAAAAAAATGAAAAAATCAGAAAAAAAACAGAGGACCCTGCTGAAAATGAGGCGATTACGGCTCGCCTTTAGGTGTCCTCCTCAGGATAGCGTCATTTAAAGAACGTGGGTCAGCACAACGTTAAAAAAAAAACCCCAAAAAAAAATGGAGGAGCCTGCCGAAGATGAGGCCATTACGGCTCGCCTTTAGGTGTCCTCCTCGGGATAGCGTCATTTAAAGAACGAGTGTCAGCACAACGTAAAAAAAAAACGGGAGGAGCCTGCCGAAGATTGGCCATTACAGCTCGCCTTTAGGTGTCCTCCTCAGGATAGCATCATTTAAAGAACAAGGATCAACACAACGTAAAAAAAATGGAAAAACCGGGAAAAAAATATAGGAGCCTGCTGAAGATGAGGCCATTACGGCTCGCCTTTAGGTATCCTCCTCGGGATATCGTCATTTAAAGAACGAGGGTCAGCATAACGTATGAAAAAAATGAAAAAATAAAAAAAAAACGGAGGACCCTGCTGAAAATGAGGCGATTACGGCTCGCCTTTAGGTGTCCTCCTCAGGATAGCGTCATTTAAAGAACGTGGGTCAGCACAACATTAAAAAAAAAACCCCCGAAAAAAAATGGAGGAGCCTGCCGAAGATGAGGCCATTACGGCTCGCCTTTAGGTGTCCTCCTCGGGATAGCGTCATTTAAAGAACGAGGGTCAGCACAATGTTAAAAAAAAGGGAAAAAAAGGAAAAATAAAACCGGAGGAGCCTGCCGAAGATGATGCCATTACGGCTCGACTTTAGGTGTCCTCCTCGGGATAGCATCATTTAAAGAACGAGTGTCAGCACAACGTAAAAAAAAAACCAGGAGGAGCCTGCCGAAGATTGTCCATTACGGCTCGCCTTTCGGTGTCCTCCTCAGGATAGCATCATTTAAAGAACAAGGATCAGCACAACGTAAAAAAAATGGAAAAATCGGGAAAAAATAAAGGAGCCTGCTGAAGATGAGGCCATTACGGCACGCCTTTAGGTATCCTCCTCGGGATATCGTCATTTAAAGAACGAGGGTCAGCATAACGTATAAAAAAATGAAAAAATCAGAAAAAAAACAGAGAACCCTGCTGAAAATGAGGCGATTACGGCTCGCCTTTAGGTGTCCTCCTCAGGATAGCATCATTTAAAGAACGTGGGTCAGCACAACGTTAAAAAAAAAACCCCCGAAAAAAAATGGAGGAGCCTGCCGAAGATGAGGCCATTACGGCTCGCCTTTAGGTGTCCTCCTCGAGATAGCGTCATTTAAAGAACGAGTGTCAGCACAACGTAAAAAAAAAACCGGGAGGAGCCTGCCGAAGATTGGCCATTACAGCTCGCCTTTAGGTGTCCTCCTCAGGATAGCATCATTTAAAGAACAAGGATCAACACAACGTAAAAAAAATGGAAAAACCGGGAAAAAAATATAGGAGCCTGCTGAAGATGAGGCCATTACGGCACGCCTTTAGGTATCCTCCTCGGGATATCGTCATTTAAAGAACGAGGGTCAGCATAACGTATAAAAAAAATGATAAAATCAAAAAAAAATTGGAAGACCCTGCTGCAAATGAGACGATTACGGCTCGCCTTTAGGTGTCCTCCTCAGGATAGCGTCATTTAAAGAACGTGGGTCAGCACAACGTTAAAAAAAAAACCCCCGAAAAAAAATGGAGGAGCCTGCCGAAGATGAGGCCATTACGGCTCGCCTTTAGGTGTACTCCTCGGGATAGCGTCATTTAAAGAACGAGGGTCAGCACAATGTTAAAAAAAAGGAAAAAAAAGGGAAAAATAAAACCGGAGGAGCCTGCCGAAGATGATGCCATTACGGCTCGCCTTTAGGTGTCCTCCTCGGGATAGCATCATTTAAAGAACGAGGGTCAACACAACGTAAAATAAATGAAAAAAATCGGAAAAAAAAAGATGAGCCTGCTGAAGATGAGGCAATTACGGCTCTCCTTTAGGTATCCCCTCGGGTTAGCGTCATTTAAAGAACGAGGGTCAGCACAACGTAAAAAAAAATCAGAAAAAAACCGGAAGAGCATGCCGAAGATGAGGCCATTATGGCTCGCCTTTAGGTGTCCTCCTCGGGATAGTGTCATTTAATGAACGAGGGTCAACATTACGTAGTAAAAAAAAATGGAAAAACTGGAAAAAAAATGGAGGAGCCCGCTGAAGATGAGGCGATTACGGCTCGCCATTAGGTGTCCTCCTCGGGATAGCGTCATTTAAAGAACGAGGGTCAGAACAACGTAAAAAAAACCAGAAAAAAACCGAAAAAAACCGAAAGAGCCTGTCGAAGATGAGGCCATTACGACTCGTCTTTAGGTGTCCTCCTCGGGAAAGCGTCATTTAATGAACGAGGGTCAGCACAAAGAAAAAAAACTGGAAAAAAAACCGGAAGAGCCTGCCGAAGATGAGGCCATTACGGCTCGCATTTAGGTGTCCTCCTCGGGATAGCGTCATTTAAAGAACGAGGTTCAGCACAACGTAAAAAAAAAACCGAAAAAATAAAACCGGAGAAACCTGCAGAAGATGAGGCCATTACGGCTCGCCTTTCGGTGTCCTCCTCGGGATAGCGTCATTTAAAGAACGAGGGCAAGCACAACATAGGAAAAAAAACGAAATAAAAATCCAAAGGAGCCTGCCGAAGATAAGGCCATTACGGCTCGCCTTTAGGTGTCCTCCTCGGGATAGCGTCATTTAAAGAACGAGTGTCAGCACAACGTAAAAAAAAACCGGGAGGAGCCTGCCGAAGATTGGCCATTACGGCTCGCCTTTAGGTGTCCTCCTCGGGATAGCATTATTTAAAGAACAAGGATCAGCACAACGTAAAAAAAAATGGAAAAACCGGGAAAAAAATATAGGAGCCTGCTGAAGATGAGGCCATTACGGCTCGCCTTTAGGTATCCTCCTCGGGATATCGTCATTTAAATAACGAGGGTCAGCATAACGTATAAAAAAAATGAAAAAATCGGCAAAAAAAAAACGGAGGACCCTGCTGAAAATGAGGCGATTATGGCTCGCCTTTAGGTGTCCTCCTCAGGATAGCGTCATTTAAAGAACGTGGGTCAGCACAACGTTAAAAAAAAAACCCCCCAAAAAAATGGCAGAGCCTGCCGAAGATGAGGCCATTACGGCTCGCCTTTAGGTGTCCTCCTCGGGATAGCGTCATTTAAAGAACGAGGGTCAGCACAATGTTAAAAAAAAAAGAAAAAAAAAGGGAAAAATAAAATCGGAGGAGCCTGCCGAAGATGATGCCATTACGGCTCGCCTTTAGGTGTCCTCCTCGGGATAGCATCATTTAAAGAACGAGGGTCAGCACAACGTAAAAAAAAACAAAAAAAATCGGAAAAAAAAGATGAGCCTGCTGAAGATGAGGCCATTACGGCTCTCCTTTAGGTATCCCCTCGGGATAGCGTCATTTAAAGAACGAGGGTCAGCACAACGTAAAAAAAAATCAGAAAAAAAATCGGAAGAGCCTGCGGAAGATGAGGCCATTATGGCTCGCCTTTAGGTGTCCTCCTCGGGATAGCGTCATTTAATGAACGAGGGTCAGAACAACGTAAAAAAAATCGGAAAAAAACCGAAAAAAAACGGATGAGCCTGCCGAAGATGAGGCCATTACGGCTCGCCTTTAGGTGTCCTCCTCGAGATAGCGTCATTTAAAGAACGAAGGTTAGCACAACGTAAAAAAAAACTGGAAAAAAAAAACCGGAAGAGCCTGCCGAAGATGAGGCCATTACGGCTCGCAATTAGGTATCCTCCTCGGGATATCGTCATTTAAAGAACGAGGGCAAGCACAACGTAGGAAAAAAAACGAAATAAAAAACCGGAGGAGCCTGCCGAAGATGAGGCCATTACGGCTCGCCTTTAGGTGTCCTCCTCGGGATAGCGTCATTTAAAGAACGAGTGTCAGCACAACGTAAAAAAAAACCGGGAGGAGCCTGCTGAAGATTGGCCATTACGGCTCGCCTTTAAGTGTCCTCCTCGGGATAGCATCATTTAAAGAACGAGGATTAGCACAACGTAAAAAAAATGGAAAAACCGGGAAAAAAATATAGGAGCCTGCTGAAGATGAGGCCATTACGGCTCGCCTTTAGGTATCCTCTGATGAGATATTTTGGAGGAAAAATAAATTTCTCCCAAAACACAACAAATCTAACCGGCAAGTGCACCGGGTCGCTTCAAGTAATAAAAACTCACGGGAGTGAGGTCGATCCCACAGGGATTGATGGATCAAGCAACTTTAGTGGGTGATTAGTTTAGTCAAGCTAACATTGATGTGAATTGTATGAAATTGTAACCAACAGAAAGTAAATGACAATGAATTTAAAGTTGCAGAATGTAAATTGGCAAGTAACTTAAAGAGCAAGAAATGTAAATTGGCAAAATCTTAAATGACAAGAAAAGTAAATTGCATTAAATGTAAAGGGAATTGGGTGCAGAGAAATTAAAGAAAGCAAACAAGGAAGTGTAAATAGCAATCAAACAGAGAAGTAAAAGATGTAGCAGGTTCAACAGATTTGGAAAATCACTTGAAAAGTCAAAACAGAAAGCAACTTGGCTCAATTGCAAAATCTGAACGAGAGGTTGAAGATCTCAGGGGTTGGATGAGACTAGAGACCAAGTCTAGATCTCAATTCCTTCCTTGATCCAACAGAGAATAATTGCAGAAGAAAATAGAGAGGAAAGCAGTAAAGAGAGTTTTGATTCAAATCACAATTCCTTCAAATTATGCAGCAAGTAAACAGAGAGAAATCTCAGAGGGAGAATGAAACAGAACACCTTCAATTCTCCACCCAAGACTCAAAACAAAGAAAAGAAAATTAAAGAGAGAGTTCTCGAATCATAGTGCTCCCTAGTGGAGCCAGCCTCCCCACAAATATGAAAATGATGCCTTATATAGGCTTTACAAAATGGAAATAAAAATGAAATTAAAAACAAATTACAATTAAATGAAATTCCTATTTTATCTATTTCTTGTGCCTTTGAGTGATGATCATTTGGGCCCTTGCTCTTGATGGAATTGGGTTGATAAAGGCCTTGGTTGATTGCTCTTGGAGTTTGAAGAGGAACCGAATTGAACCAATTGAACCGGTTTTGAAATTAGCCATAGTTGGACCTAACGTTTGAGCCAAAGTTAGGGGTCTAACTTTGGCTCCAACTTTTCATAGCAGCAAGCAACATTCTACTGGTATGGACGTTGGTGCCAACGTTAGGGGTCTAACTTTGACCCTAACGTTGGTCTCCCTTATTCACATTTATGGGGCCAACTTTGTCCTCTTGTCATGTTGCCAATTTTATGCCCAATATAGACTATCATATATGGTTGGAAAGCTCTGAATGTCAGCTTTCTAACCCACTTGGAATCATATCAATTGGACATCTACAACTCAAGTTATGATCATTTGAAGAGGGCATGGTCGCTGGCTTTGGTGTGCAGCGTTTGAGGTAACGTTAGCCCTCAAACGTTGGCGAAAACGCCAGTTCTGGAGGCTCAAATGTATTGTCCACCCCATACTATTATACATTGTTGGAAAGCCCTGGATGTCTACTTTCCAATGCCGTTAGGAGCACATTATTTGGAGCTCTACAGCTCGAGTTATACTCCTTTGAAGGTGCAGAGGTCAGTTGGCCTCACTGCAGGTTGCCACCATGTTCGTTTATGCACATTGCGGGGCAGTTTTCTCCCTCAATTTTAGTGCCCACCATGCAGTGCCATATATGCTTGGAAAGCTCTTGATTCCTACTTTCCAATGCTTCTTGAATCACCTCATTTGGAGCTCTGTAGCTCAAGTTATTCTTGTTGGAAGTATACCCCTTGTATGCCTTGTGGTGTGTGGCGCCAACGTTAGCCTCCAAGTTAGGGGGCTAACGTTGGCGCAAACGTTGGCCCCTCTCCCTTATGTCTTCATGTGCCAACGTTAGCCTCCAAGTTAGGGGGCTAACGTTGGCGCAAACGTTGGATGGCCAGGGAGGAATTCATGTGCCAACGTTAGCCTCCAAGTTAGGGGGCTAACGTTGGCTCAAACGTGGGGAGCCCAGGGAGTAATCTTCATGCCCAACGTTAGCCTCCAAGTTAGGGGGCTAACGTTGGGGCTAACTTCATGCCTCCAGGTTCAATTTCACTTATTCCTCTCTTCACTCCTAGCCATTCCTCTTTGCTTCAACCTTTCTCCAAGCTTTCTTCACCTATCATTAATCAACCAAATTCATTAAAGCTATGCTCAAAATCATGAGATATTTATTCTTTCATAATATGCAACAAATGTAGCATAAAACCTCATGAAATAGCATGAATTCATACATGGTTGATTAAATCAAAGGAAACATGAAAATCTACCCAATTGGCTTGCTTATGGCTCAAGAAAGTGCATAATTCAATTGAAAACAAAAGAAAAAGGCATAGAAAAACATGACATGATAACATGTCATCATCCTCCTCGAGATATCGTCATTAAAGAACGAGGGTCAGCATAACGTATAAAAAAAATGAAAAAACCGGAAAAAAAAAACAGAGGATGCGAAAATGACGATTACTCGCCTTAGGTCTCCTCAGATAGCATCATGAAGAACATGGGTCAGCAAACGTAAAAAAAAAAAAAAAAAAAATGGAGGAGCCTGCGAAGATGAGCATTACGGCTCGCTTTAGGTGTCCTCCTCGGGATAGCGTCATTTAAAGATGAGGGCAGCACACGTAAACGAAAAAAACCGGAGGAGCCTGCCGAAGATGAGGCATTACGGCTCCCTTTAGGTGTCCTCCTCGGGATAGCGTCATTTAAAATCAAGTGTCAGCACAACGTAAAAAAAACCGGAGGAGCCTGCTGAAGATTGGCCATTACGGCTCGCCTTTAGGTGTCCTCCTCGGATAGCATCATTTGAAGAACGAGGTCAGCACAACGTAAAAAAAATGGAAAAACCGAAAAAAATAGGACCTGCTGAAGATGAGGCCATTACGGCTCGCCTTTGGTTCCTCCTCGGGATACGTCATTTAAAAAATGAGGGTCAGCAAACGTAAAAAAAAAAAAAAATAAAAAAACGGAGGACCTGCGAAATGAGGCATTACGGCTCGCCTTTAGGTGTCCTCCTCAGGATAGCGCATTTAAAAAAGTGGTCAGCACAACGTAAAAAAAAAGAAAAAAAATGGAGGAGCCTGCGAAGATGAGGCCATTACGGCTCGCCTTTAGGTGTCCTCCTCGGGATAGCGTCATTTAAAGAACGAGGGTCAGCACAACGTAAAAAAAAGAAAAAAAGGGAAAAAAAAACGAGGAGCCTGCCGAAGATGAGCCATACGGCTCGCCTTTTGGTGTCCTCCTCGGGATAGCTCATTTAAAGAACTGGGTCAGCACAACGTAAAAAAAATGAAAAAACGAAAAAAAAGAAGCCTGTGAAATGAGGCATTACGGCTCCCTTTAGGTTCCCCTCGGATAGCATTTAAAGAAAGGGTCAGCAAACGTAAAAAAAAAAGAAAAAAAAAGGAGAGCCTGCCGAAGATGAGGCCATTACGGCTCGCCTTTAGGTGTCCTCCTCGGGATAGCGTCATTTAAAGAACGAGGGTCAGCACAACGTAAAAAAAAAAAAAAAGGAAAAAAAAACGGAGGAGCCTGCCGAAGATGAGGCCATACGGCTCGCCTTTAGGTGTCCTCCTCGGGATAGCGTCATTTAAAGAACGGGGTCAGCACAACGTAAAAAAAAAAAAAACGAAAAAAAAAGATAGCCTGTGAAGATGAGGCCATTACGGCTCCCTTTAGGTTCCCCTCGGATAGCTCATTTAAAGAACGAGGGTCAGCAAACGTAAAAAAAAAAAAAAAAAAAAACGGAAGAGCCTGCCGAAGATGAGGCCATTAGGCTCGCTTAGGTGTCCTCCTGGATAGCGTCATTTAAAGAACGAGGTCAGCACAACGTAAAAAAAAAAAAAACGAAAAAAAAGAGGAGCCTGCGAAGATGAGGCATTACGGCTCGCCTTTAGGTGTCCTCCTCGGGATAGCGTCATTTAAAGAACGAGGTCAGCACAACGTAAAAAAAAAAAAACCGAAAAAAGGAGCCTGCTGAAGATGAGGCCATTACGGCTCGCCTTTAGGTGTCCTCCTCGGGATAGCGTCATTTAAAGAACGAGGTCAGCACAACGTAAAAAAAAAAAACGGAAAAAAAATGGAGCCTGCGAAGATGAGGCCATTACGGCTCGCCTTAGGTGTCCTCCTCGGGATATCGTCATTTAAAGAACGAGGTCAGCACAACGTAAAAAAAAATGAAAAAACGGAAAAAAAAACGGAGGACCTGCCGAAGATGAGGCATTACGGCTCGCCTTTAGGTGTCCTCCTCGGATAGCGTCATTTAAAGAACGGGGTCAGCACAACGTAAAAAAAAAACCGGAAGGAGCCTGCTGAAGATGAGGCCATTACGGCTCGCCTTTAGGTGTCCTCCTCGGGATAGCGTCATTTAAAGAACGAGGGTCAGCACAACGTAAAAAAAAAAGAAAAAAGGAAAAAAAAGGAGGAGCCTGCCGAAGATGAGCCATTACGGCTCGCCTTTAGGTGTCCTCCTCGGGATAGCGTCATTTAAAGAACGAGGGTCAGCACAACGTAAAAAAAAAATAAAAAATCGGAAAAAAAAAACGGAGGACCCTGCTGAAGATGAGGCCATTACGGCTCGCCTTTAGGTGTCCTCCTCAGGATAGCGTCATTTAAAGAACGAGGGTCAGCACAACGTAAAAAAAAAACCAAAAAAAATCGGAAGAGCCTGCGAAGATGAGGCCATTACGGCTCGCCTTTAGGTGTCCTCCTCGGGATAGCGTCATTTAAAGAACGAGGGTCAGCACAACGTAAAAAAAAAGAAAAAAAAGGAAAAAAAACCGGAGAGCCTGCCGAAGATGAGGCCATTACGGCTCGCCTTTAGGTGTCCTCCTCGGGATAGCGTCATTTAAAGAACGAGGTCAGCACAACGTAAAAAAAAACAAAAAAAACCGGAAAAAAAAGATGAGCCTGCCTGAAGATGAGGCCATTACGGCTCTCCTTTAGGTATCCTCCTCGGGATAGCGTCATTTAAAGAACGAGGGTCAGCACAACGTAAAAAAAAAACAGAAAAAAAACCGGAGAGCCTGCGGAAGATGAGGCCATTACGGCTCGCCTTTAGGTGTCCTCCTCGGGATAGCGTCATTTAATGAACGAGGGTCAGAACAACGTAAAAAAAATGGAAAAACCGAAAAAAAACGGAGAGCCTGCCGAAGATGAGGCCATTACGGCTCGCCTTTAGGTGTCCTCCTCGGATAGCGTCATTTAAAGAACGAGGTCAGCACAACGTAAAAAAAAATGGAAAAAAAACCGGAAAAAGCCTGCCGAAGATGAGGCCATTACGGCTCGCCTTTAGGTATCCTCCTCGGGATATCGTCATTTAAAGAACGAGGGCAGCACAACGTAAAAAAAAAAACGAAAAAAAAACGGAGGAGCCTGCCGAAGATGAGGCCATTACGGCTCGCCTTTAGGTGTCCTCCTCGGGATAGCGTCATTTAAAGAACGAGGTCAGCACAACGTAAAAAAAAAAAAACCGGGAGGAGCCTGCCGAAGATTGGCCATTACGGCTCGCCTTTAGGTGTCCTCCTCGGGATAGCGTCATTTAAAGAACGAGGTCAGCACAACGTAAAAAAAAAAAAAAACCGGAAAAAAAAGGAGCCTGCGAAGATGAGGCCATTACGGCTCGCCTTTAGGTGTCCTCCTCGGGATAGCGTCATTTAAAGAACGAGGGTCAGCACAACGTAAAAAAAAAAAACGGAAAAAAAAACGGAGAGCCTGCGAAATGAGGCCATTACGGCTCGCCTTTAGGTGTCCTCCTCGGGATAGCGTCATTTAAAGAACAGGGTCAGCACAACGTAAAAAAAAAAACCAAAAAAAATGGAGGAGCCTGCGAAGATGAGGCCATTACGGCTCGCCTTTAGGTGTCCTCCTCGGGATAGCGTCATTTAAAGAACGAGGGTCAGCACAACGTAAAAAAAAACGAAAAAAAAACCGGAGAGCCTGCCGAAGATGAGGCCATTACGGCTCGCCTTTAGGTGTCCTCCTCGGGATAGCGTCATTTAAAAACGAGTGTCAGCACAACGTAAAAAAAAAACCGGGAGGAGCCTCCTGAAGATTGGCCATTACGGCTCGCCTTTAGGTGTCCTCCTCGGGATAGCATCATTTAAGAACGAGGATCAGCACAACGTAAAAAAAAAAAAAAACGGAAAAAAATATAGGATCCTGCTGAAGATGAGGCCATTACGGCTCGCCTTTGGTATCCTCCTCGGGATATCGTCATTTAAAAATGAGGGTCAGCAAACGTAAAAAAAAATGAAAAAATCGGAAAAAAAACGGAGGACCTGTTGAAATGAGGCGATTCCGGCTCGCCTTTAGGTGTCCTCCTCGGATAGCGTATTTAAAGAACGGGTCAGCACAACGTTAAAAAAAAAACCCGAAAAAAAATGGAGGAGCCTGCCGAAGATGAGGCCATTATGGCTCGCCTTTAGGTGTCCTCCTCGGGATAGCATCATTTAAAGAACGAGGGTCAGCACAATGCTAAAAAAAAAGAAAAAAAGAGAAAAAAAAACCGGAGGAGCCTGCCGAAGATGATGCCATCACGGCTCGCCTTTAGGTGTCCTCCTCGGGATAGCATCATTTAAAGAACTGGGTCAGCACAACGTAAAAAAACGAAAAAAAATCGAAAAAAAAAAGATTAGCCTGTGAAGATGAGGCCATTACGGCTCTCCTTTGGTATCCCCTCGGATAGCGTCATTTAAAGAACGAGGGTCAGCACAACGTAAAAAAAATCAGAAAAAAAACCGGAAGAGCCTGCCGAAGATGAGGCCATTGTGGCTAGCCTTTAGGTGTCCTCCTCGGGATAGCGTAATTTAATGAACGAGGGTCAGCACAACGTAGTAAAAAAATGGAAAAACCGGAAAAAAATGGAGGAGACCGCTGAAGATGAGGCGATTACGGCTCGCCTTTAGGTGTCCTCCTCGGGATAGCGTCATTTAAAGAACGAGGGTCAAAACAACGTAAAAAAAACCGGAAAAAACCAAAAAAAACGGATGAGCCTGCCGAAGATGAGGCCATTACGGCTCGCCTTTAGGTGTCCTCCTCGAGATAGCGTCATTTAAAGAACGAAGGTCAGCACAACGTAAAAAAAACTGGAAAAAAAACCGGAAGAGCCTGCCGAAGATGAGGCCATTACGGCTCGCATTAGGTGTCCTCCTCGGGATATCGTCATTTAAAGAACGAGGTCAGCACAACGTAAAAAAAAAAAAAAAAAAACCGAAAAAATAAAAACTGTGGAACCTGCCGAAGATGAGGACATTACGACTCGCCTTTAGGTGTCCTCCTCGGGATAGTATAATTTAAAGAACGAGGGTCAGCACAACGTAGGAAAAAAACTGAAAAAAAAAACCAGAGGAGCTGCCAAAGATGAGGCCATTACGGCTCGCCTTTAGGTGTCCTCCTCGGGATAGCGTCATTTAAAGAACGAGTGTCAGCACAACGTAAAAAAAAACCGGGAGGAGCCTGCCGAAGTTGAGGCCATTACGGCTCGCCTTTAGGTGTCTTCCTCGGAATAGCATCATTTAAAGAACGAGGGTCAGCATAACGTATAAAAAAAATGAAAAAATCAGAAAAAAAATGGAGGACCTGCTGAAAATGAGGCGATTACGGCTCGCCTTTAGGTATCCTCCTCGGGATATCGTCATTTAAAGAACGAGGGTCAGCATAACGTATAAAAAAAATGAAAAAATCAGAAAAAAAATGGAGGACCTTGCTGAAAATGAGGCGATTACGGCTCGCCTTTAGGTGTTCTCCTCAGGATAGCGTCATTTAAAGAACGTGGGTCAGCACAACGTTAAAAAAAAAAGAAAAAAAACCAAAAAAATAAAACCGGAGGAGCCTGTCGAAGATGATGCCATTACGGCTCGCCTTTAGGTGTCCTCCTCGGGATAGCATCATTTAAAGAACGAGGGTCAGCACAACGTAAAAAAAAAAACGAAAAAAATCGGAAAAAAAAAAGATGAGCCTACGGAAGATGAGGCCATTACGGCTCTCCTTTAGGTATCCCCTCGGGATAGCGTCATTTAAAGAACGAAAGTCAGCACAACGTAAAAAAAAATCAGAAAGAAACCGGAAGAGCCTGTAGAAGATGAGGCCATTACGGCTCGCCTTTAGGTGTCCTACTCGGGATAGCATCATTTAAAGAACGAGGGCAAGCACAACGTAGGAAAAAAAACCGAACTAAAAAACCGGAGGAGCCTGCCGAAGATGAGGCGATTACGGCTCGCCTTTAGGTGTCCTCCTCGGGATAGCGTAATTTAAAGAACGAGTGTCGGCACAACGTAAAAAAAAAACTGGGAGGAGCCTGCCGAAGATTGGCCATTACGGCTCTCCTTTAGGTGTCCTCCTCGGGATAGCATCATTTAAAGAACGAGGATCAGCACAACGTAAAAAAAATGGAAAAACCGGGAAAAAAATATAGGAGCCTGCTGAAGATGAGACCATTACGGCTCGCCTTTAGGTATCCTCCTCGGGATATCATCATTTAAAGAACGAGGGTCAGCATAACGTGTAAAAAAATGAAAAAATGGGAAAAAAAATGGAGGACCATGCTGAAAATGAGGCGATTACGGCTCGCCTTTAGGTGTCCTCCTCATGATAGCATCATTTAAAGAACGTGGGTCAGCACAACGTTAAAAAAAAACCCCCCAAAAAAAATGGAAGAGCCTGCCGAAGATGAGGCCATTACGGCTCGCCTATAGGTGTCCTCCTTTGATAGCATCATTTAAAGAACGAGGGTCAGCACAACGTAAAAAAAACGAAAAAAATCGGAAAAAAAAAAAGATGAGCCTGCTGAAGATGAGGCCATTACGGCTCTCCTTTAGGTATCCCCTCGGGATAGCGTCATTTAAAGAACGAGGGTCAGCACAACGTAAAAAAAAATCAGAAAAAAAACCAGAAGAGCCTGCCGAAGATGAGGCCATTATGGCTCGCCTTTAGGTGTCCTCCTCGGGATAGCGTCATTTAATGAACGAGGGTCAGCACAACGTAGTAAAAAAAATGGAAAAATCGGAAAAAAATGGAGGAGCCCGCTGAAGATGAGGCGATCAGGGCTCGCCTTTAGGTGTCCTCCTCGGGATAGCATCATTTAAAGAACGAGGATCAACACAACGTAAAAAAAATGGAAAAACCGGGAAAAAAATATAGGAGCCTGCTGAAGATGAGGCCATTACGGCTCGCCTTTAGGTATCCTCCTCGGGTTATCATCATTTAAAGAACGAGGGTCAGCATAACGTATAAAAAAATGAAAAAATGGAAAAAGAAATGGAGGACCATGCTGAAAATGAGGCGATTACGGCTCGCCTTTAGGTGTCCTCCTCAGGATAGCGTCATTTAAAGAACGTGGGTCAGCACAACGTTAAAAAAAAACCCCCCAAAAAAAATGGAAGAGCCTGCCGAAGATGAGGCCACTACGGCTCGCCTTTAGGTGTCCTCCTTTGATAGCATCATTTAAAAAACGATGGTCAGCAGAACGTAAAAAAAACGAAAAAAATCGGAAAAAAAAAAAGATGAGCCCGCTGAAGATGAGGCCATTACGGCTCTCCTTTGGGTATCCCCTCGGGATAGCGTCATTTAAAGAACGAGGGTCAGCACAACGTAAAAAAAAATCAGAAAAAAAACCGGAAGAGCCTGCCGAAGATGAGGCCATTATGGCTCGCCTTTAGGTGTCCTCCTCGGGATAGCGTCATTTAATGAACGAGGGCCAGAACAACGTAAAAAAACCGGAAAAAAACCGAAAAAAACCGGATGAGCCTGCCGAAGATGAGGCCATTACGGCTCACCTTTAGGTGTCCTCCTCGAGATACGTCATTTAAAGAACGAAGGTCAGCACAACGTAAAAAAAAACTGGAAAAAAAAACTGGAAGAGCTTGCCGAAGATGAGGCCATTACGGCTCGCAATTAGATGTCCTCCTCGGGATATCGTCATTTAAAGAACGAGGTTCAGCACAACGTAAAAAAAAACCGAAAAAAAACCGAAAAAATAAAACCGGAGGAACTTGCCAAAGATGAGGATATTACGGCTCGCCTTTAGGTGTCCTCCTCGGGATAGCATCATTTAAAGAACGAGGGTAAGCACAACGTAGAAAAAAAATGAAATAAAAAACTGGGGGAGCCTGCCGAATATTAGGCCATTACGGCTCGCCTTTAGGTGTCCTCCTCGGGATAGCGTCATTTAAAGAACGAGTGTCATCACAACGTAAAAAAAAAACCGGGAGGAGCCTGCTGAAGATTGGCCATTACGGCTCGCTTTTAGGTGTCCTCCTCGGGATAGCATCATTTAAAGAACGAGGATCAGCACAACGTAAAAAAAAATGGAAAAATCGGGAAAAAAATGGAAGACCCTGCTGAAAATGAGGCGATTACGGCTCGCCTTTAGGTGTCCTCCTCAGGATAGCGTCATTTAAAGAACGTGGGTCAGCACAACGTTAAAAAAAAAACCCCCGAAAAAAAATGGAGGAGCCTGCCAAAGATGAGGCCATTACGGCTCGCCTTTAGGTGTCCTTCTCGGGATAGCGTCATTTAAAGAACGAGGGTTAGCACAATGTTAAAAAAAAGAAAAAAAAGGGAAAAAATAAAACCGGAGGAGCCTGCCGAAGATGAGGCCATTACGGTTCGCCTTTAGGTGTCCTCCTCGGGATAGCATCATTTAAAGAACGAGGGTCAGCACAACATAAAAAAAACGAAAAAAATCGGAAAAAAAAAGATGAGCATGTTGAAGATGAGGCCATTACGGCTCTCCTTTAGGTATCCCCTCGGGATAGCGTCATTTAAAGAACGAGGGTCAGCACAACGTAAAAAAAATCAGAAAAAAACCGGAAGAGCCTGCTGAAGATGAGGCCATTATGGCTCGCCTTTAGGTGTCCTCCTCGGGATAACGTCATTTAATGAACGAGGGTCTGCACAACATAGTAAAAAAAATGGAAAAACCAGAAAAAAATGGAGGAGCCCGCTGAAGATGAGGCGATTACGGCTCGCCTTTTGGTGTCCTCCTCGGGATAGCGTCATTTAAAGAACGAGGGTCAGAACAACGTAAAAAAAACCAAAAAAAATCGAAAAAAACCGGATGAGCCTGCCGAAGATGAGGCCATTACGACTCGCCTTTAGGTGTCCTCCTCGAGATAGCGTCATTTAAAGAACGAAGGTCAGCACAACGTAAAAAAAAAACTGGAAAAAAAAACCGGAAGAGCCTTCCGAAGATGAGGCCATTACGGCTCGCAATTAGGTGTCCTCCTCGGGATATCATCATTTAAAGAACGAGGTTCAGCACAACGTAAAAAAATCCCGAAAAAATAAAACCGGAGGAACCTGCCGAGGATGAGGACATTACGGCTCGCCTTTAGGTGTCTTCCTTGGGATAGCGTCATTTAAAGAACGAGGGCAAGCACAACGTAGGAAAAAAACCGAAAAAAAAAACCGGAGGAGCCTGCCAAAGATGAGGCCATTACGGCTCGCCTTTAGGTGTCCTCCTCGGGATAGCGTCATTTAAAGAACGAGTGTCAGCACAACGTAGAAAAAAAACCGGGAGGAGCCTGCCAAAGTTGAGGCCATTACGGCTTGCCTTTAGGTGTCCTCATCGGGATAGCATCATTTAAAGAACGAGGGTCAGCACAACGTAAAAAAAAAGGGAAAAAAATTGGAAAAAAAAAAGAAGAGCCTGCTGAAGATGAGGCCATTATGGCTCTCCTTTAGGTATCCCTCGGATAGCGTCATTTAAAGAACGAGGGTCAGCACAACGGAAAAAAGATCAGAAAAAACCGGAAGAGCCTGCCGAAGATGAGGCCATTACGACTCGTCATTAGGTGTCCTCCTCGGGATAGCGTCATTTAATGAACGAGGGTCAGCACAACATAAAAAAAAACTGGAAAAAAAAACCAGAAGAGCCTGCCGAAAATAAGGCCATTACGGCTCGCATTTAGGTGTCCTCCTCGGGATAGCGTCATTTAAAGAACGAGGTTCAGCACAACGTAAAAAATAAAACCGAAAAAATAAAACCGGAGAAACCTGCCGAAGATGAGGCCATTATGGCTCGCCTTTAGGTGTCCCCCTCGGGATAGCATCATTTAAAGAACGAGGGTCAACACAACGTAAAAAAACGAAAAAAATCGGAAAAAAAAAAGATGAGCCTGCTGAAGATGAGGCCATTACGGCTCTCCTTTAGGTATCCCTCGGGATAGCGTCATTTAAAGAACGAGGGTTAGCACAACGTAAAAAAAATCAGAAAAAAACCGGAGAGCTGGAAGATGAGGCCATTATGGCTCGCCTTTAGGTTCCTCCTCGGGATAGCGTCATTTAACGAGGGTCAGCACAACGAGTAAAAAAAAATGAAAAAAGAAAAAAGAAGAGACCGCTGAGATGAGCGATTACGGCTAGCTTTAGGTGTCCTCCTCGGGATAGCGTCATTTAAAGAATGAGGGTCAGAAACGTAAAAAAAACCGGAAAAAAATGAAAAACCGGATGAGCCTGCCGAAGATGAGGCCATTACGGCTCGCCTTTAGGTGTCCTCCTCGAGATAGCGTCATTTAAAACGAATGTCAACACAACGTAAAAAAAACTGGAAAAAAAAACTGGAAGAGCCTGCCAAAGATGAGGCCATTACGGCTCGCAATTTGGTGTCCTCCTCGGGATATCGTCATTTAAAGAACAAGGGTCAGCACAACGTAAAAAAAACCGAAAAAAAAATTGAAAAATAAAACCGGAGGAACCTGCCGAAGATGAGGACATTAGGCTCGCCTTTAGGTGTCCTCCTCGGGATAACATCATTTAAAGAACGAGGGCAGCACAACGTAGGAAAAAAAAGCGAAATAAAAAACCGGAGGAGCCTGCCGAAGATGAGGCCATTACGGCTTGCCTTTAGGTGTCCTCCTCGGGATAGCGTCATTTAAAGACGAGTGTCAGCACAACATAAAAAAAAAAACCGGGAGGAGCCTGCTGAAGATTGGCCATTACGGCACGCCTTTAGGTGTCCTCCTCGGATAGCATCATTTAAAGAATGAGGATCAGCACAACGTAAAAAAAATGGAAAAACCGGGAAAAAATATAGGAGCCTGCTGAAGATGAGGCCATTACGGCTCGCCTTTAGGTATCCTCCTCGGATATCGTCATTTAAAGAACGAGGGTCAGCATAACGTATAAAAAAAATGAAAAAATCGAAAAAAAAATGGAGGACCCTGCTGAAAATGAGGCGATTACGGCTCTCCTTTAGGTGTCCTCCTCAGGATAGCGTCATTTAAAGAACGTGGGTCGCACAACGTTAAAAAAAAACCCCCGAAAAAAAATGGAGGTGCCGGCCGAAGATGAGGCCATTACGGCTCGCCTTTAGGTGTCCTTCTCGGGATAGCGTCATTTAAAGAACGAGGGTCAGCACAATGTTAAAAAAAAAGAAAAAAAAGGGATAAAATAAAACGGAGGAGCCTGCGAAGATGAGCCATTACGCTCGCCTTTAGGTGTCCTCCTCGGATAGCATCATTTAAAGAAGGAGTGTCAGCACAACATAAAAAAACGAAAAAAAATAGGAAAAAAAAGATGAGCCTATTGAAGATGAGGCCATTACGGCTCTCCTTTAGGTGTCCCCTCGGGATAGCGTCATTTAAAGAACGTGGGTCAGCACAACGTTAAAAAAAAACCCCCGGAAAAAAAATGGAGGTGCCGGCCGAAGATGAGGCCATTACGGCTCGCCTTTAGGTGTCCTTCTCGGGGATAGCGTCATTTAAAGAACGAGGGTCAGCACAATGTTAAAAAAAAAAGAAAAAAAAGGGAAAAATAAAACCGGAGGAGCCTGCGAAGATGATGCCATTACCGCTCGCCTTTAGGTGTCCTCCTCGGGATAGCATCATTTAAAGAATGAGTGTCAGCACAACATAAAAAAAACGAAAAAAATAGGAAAAAAAAAGATGAGCCTGTTGAAGATGAGGCCATTACGGCTCTCCTTTAGGTATCCCCTCGGGATAGCGTCATTTAAAGAGCGAGGGTCAGCACAACGTAAAAAAAAAATCAGAAAAAAAAACCGGAAGAGCCTGCTGAAGATGAGGCCATTATGGCTCGCCTTTAGGTGTCCTCCTCGGGATAGCGTCATTTAATGACGAGGGTCAGCACAACGTAGTAAAAAAATGGAAAAAAACCGGAAAAAAAAATGGAGGAGCCCGCTGAAGATGAGGCGATTACGGCTCGCCTTTAGGTGTCCTCCTCGGGATAGCGTCATTTAAAGAACCAGGGTTAGAACAACATAAAAAAACCGAAAAAAAAAAACAAAAAAAACCGGATGAGCCTACCGATGATCAGGCCATTACGTCTCGCCTTTAGGTGTCCTCCTCGAGATAACGTCATTTAAAGAACGAAGGTCAGCACAACGTAAAAAAAAAAACTGGAAAAAAAAACCGGAAGAGCCTGCCGAAGATGAGGCCATTACGGCTGGCAATTAGGTGTCCTCCTCGGGATATCGTCATTTAAAGAACGAGGTTCAGCACAACGTAAAAAAAACCGAAAAAAAAAACCGGAGGAACCTGCCGAAGATGAGGACATTACGGCTCGCCTTTAGGTGTCTCCTTGGGATAGCGTCATTTAAAGAACGAGGGCAAGCACAACATAGGAAAAAGACAAAAAAAAAACCGGTGGAGCCTGCCAAAGTTGAGGCCATTACGGCTTGCTTTAGGTGTCCTCCTCGGATAGCATCATTTAAAGAACGAGTGTCAGCACAACGTAAAAAAAAGGGAAAATCGGAAAAAAAAAAGAAGGGCTGCTGAAGATGAGGCCATTACGGCTCTCCTTTAGGTATCCGCTCAGGATAGCGTCATTTAAAGAACGAGGGTCAGCACAACGGAAAAAAGATCAGAAAAAAACCGGAAGAGCTACCGAAAATAAGGCCATTACGGCTCGCATTTAGGTGTCCTCCTCGGGATAGCGTCATTTAAAGAACGAGGTTCAGCACAACGTAAAAAATAAAACCGAAAAAATAAAACCAGAGAAACCTACCGAAGATGAGGCCATTACGGCTCGCCTTTAGGTGTCCTACTCAGGATAGCGTTATTCAAAGAACGAGGGCAATCACAACGTAGGAAAAAAAAACCGAAAAAAACCGGAGGAGCCTGCCGAAGATGAGGCCATTACGGCTCGCCTTTAGGTGTCCTCCTCGGGGATAGCGTCATTTAAAGAACGAGTGTCAGCACAACGTAAAAAAAAAAAAAACGGGAGGAGCCTGCGAAGATGGCCATTACGGCTCGCCTTTAGGTGTCCTCCTCGGGATAGCGTCATTTAAAGAACGAGGGTAGCACAACGTAAAAAAAAACAAAAAAACCGGAAAAAAAAATAGAGCCCGCTGAAGATGAGCAACGGCCGCATTAGGAGCCTCGCTCGGAAGATGAGATGAGGCCATTACGGCTCGCCTTTAGGTGTCCTCCTCGGGATAGCGTCATTTAAAGAACGAGGGTCAGCACAACGTTAAAAAAAAAAGAAAAAACCAAAAAATAAACGGAGAGCCTGCGAAGATGAGCCATTACGGCTCGCCTTTAGGTGTCCTCCTCGGGATAGCTCATTTAAAGAACGAGGGTCAGCATAACGTAAAAAAAAAACGAAAAAAAAAAACAAGATGAGCCTCTGAGGATGAGGCCATTACGGCTCTCCTTTAGGTATCCCCTCGGGATAGCGTCATTTAAGAACGAGGTCAGCACAACGTAAAAAAAATCAGAAAAAAAACCGGAAGAGCCTGCCGAAGATGTGGCCATTACGGCTCGCCTTTAGGTGTCCTCCTCGGGATAGCGTCATTTAATGAACGAGGGTCAGCACAACGTAGTAAAAAAATGGAAAAACAGAAAAAAAATGGAAGAGACGCTGAAGATGAGGCGATTACGGCTCGCCTTTAGGTGTCCTCCTCGGGATAGCGTCATTTAAAGAATGAGGTCAGAACAACGTAAAAAAAAACCGGAAAAAACCGAAAAAACCGGATGAGCCTGCCGAAGATGAGGCCATTACGGCTCGCCTTTAGGTGTCCTCCTCGAGATAGCGTCATTTAAAGAACGAGGGTCAGCACAACGTAAAAAAAAAAAAAACTGGAAAAAAATGAGAGCCTGCGAAGATGAGGCATTACGGCTCGCTTTAGGTGTCCCCTCGGATACGTCATTTAAAGAACGAGGTCAGCACAACGTAAAGAAAAAAATGAAAAAAAAACGGAGAACCTGCCGAAGATGAGGCCATTACGGCTCGTCTTTAGGTGTCCTCCTCGGGATACGTCATTTAAGAACGAGGCAGCAAACGTAGAAAAAAACGAAAAAAAAACCGGAGAGCGCGAAATGAGCATTAGGCTCCTTTAGGTGTCCTTCGGAATAAAAGCATCACACAATAAAAAAAAAAGGAGCGCTGAAGATGGCCATTACGGCTCGCCTTTAGGTGTCCTCCTCGGATAGCATCATTTAAGAATGGGTCAGCAAACGTAAAAAAAAAACGGAAAAAAAGGAGCTGCGAAGATGAGCATTACGGCTCGCCTTAGTCCTCCGGATAGTCATTAAAGAACGAGGGTCAAAACGTAAAAAAAAAAAAAAAAAAAGGAGACCTGCGAAATGTGGGATTACGGCTCCTTTGTGTCTCCTCAGGATAGCGTCATTTAAAGAAGTGGGTAGCACAAAAAAAAAAAAAAAAAAGGAGCCGCGAAGAGAGGCCATTACGGTCGTTTAGGTGTCCCTCGGATAGGTATTAAAACGAGGGTCACAAAAGAAAAAAAAAGAAAAACCGAAGGAGCCTGCGAGATGATGGCCATTACGCTCGCTTTAGGTGTCCTCCTCGGATAGGCATCATTTAAAGACGAGTGGTCAGCCACAACGTAAAAAAAAAAATAAAAAAAAAAAATGAGCTGCGAAATGAGGCATTACGGCTCTTTAGGTTCCTCCTCGATAGCGTCATTTAAAGAACGAGGGTCAGCACAACGTAAAAAAAACCGAAAAAACCAGAGGAGCCTGCGAAGATGAGGCCATTATGGCTCGCCTTTAGGTGTCCTCCTCGGGATAGCGTATTTTAAAGAACGAGGGTCAGCACAACGTAAAAAAAAACCGGAAAAAAAAAATCCGGGGACCTGCCGAAGATGAGGCATTACGGCTCGCCTTTAGGTTGTCCTCCTCGGCGATAGCGTCATTTAAGAACCGAGGGTCAGCACAACGTAAAAAAAGAAAAAAAAAGGAAAAAAAAAACGGAGGCAGCCGTACCGAAGATGAGGCCATTACGCTCGCCTTTAGGTGTCCTCCTCGAGTAGCTCATTTAAAGAACGAGGTCAGCACAAGTAAAAAAACGGAAAATAAAAAAGGAGGACTGCGAAGATGAGGCCATTAGGCTGCCTTAGGTTCCTCGGATAGCAATTAAAAGAGGTCAGACAAGTAAAAAAAAGAAAAAAAAAACGGAAACTGCGAAGATGAGGATTACGGCTCGCCTTTAGGTGTCCCCTCGGGATAGCGTCATTTAAGAACGAGGGTTAGACAACGTAAAAAAAAACGGAAAAACCAAAAAACGGATGAGCCTACGATGATGAGGCTTACGTCTCGCTTTAGGTGTCCTCCTCGAGATAGCGTCATTTAAAGAACGAGGTCAGCACAACGTAAAAAAAAAACTGGAAAAAAACCGGAAGAGCCTGCCGAAGATGAGGCCATTACGGCTGGCATTTAGGTGTCCTCCTCGGGATAGCGTCATTTAAAGAAGAGGTTCAGCAAAGTAAAAAAAACGAAAAAAAAAGGAGATGAGGAATACGGCTCGCTTTAGGTGTCCCTGGGATAGCGTATTTAAGAAGAGGGCAACAACCGGAAAAAGACCAAAAAAAACGGAGGCTGCAAAGTGAGGCATTACGGCTTGCCTTTAGGTGTCTCCTCGGGATAGCGTCATTTAAAGAACGAGGTCAGCACAACGTAAAAAAAAAGGGAAATCGGAAAAAAGAGAAGAGCCTGCTGAAGATGAGGTTAGGCTTCTTTTAGGGTATGCTCGGGATAGGCTCATTTTAAAGAACGAGGGTAGCAAAGGAAAAAAAGAAAAAAACCGGAAGAGCCTGTGAAAATAGGCATTACGGTCGCTTTAGGTGTCCTCTCGGGATAGCTATTTAAAGAAGAGGTTCAGCACAACGTAAAAAAAAACGAAAAAAAAACCGAAACATGCGAAGAGAGCCATTACGGCTGCTTTAGGTTTACTCAGATAGCGTTATTCAAAGAACGAGGGCAATCACAACGTAGGAAAAAACCGAACTAAAAACCGGAGGAGCCTGCCGAAGATGAGGCCATTACGAGCAAGCCTTTAGGTGTCTCCTCGGGATAGCGTATTTAAAGAACGAGTGTCAGCACATACGTAAAAAAAAAAAACCGGGAGGAAGCTCGCGAAGATTGGCATTACGGCTCGCCTTTAGGTGTCTCCTCGGGATAGCATATTTAAAGAACGAGGGTCAGACAACGTAAAAAAACAGAAAAACCGGGAAAAAATATAGGAGCCTGCTGAAGATAAGGCCATTACGGGCTCGCTTTAGGTATCCTCCTCGGGATATCGTCATTTAAAGAACGAGGGTCAGCATAACGTATAAAAAAATGAAAAAATCAGAAAAAAAAAAACGGGAGGACCTACTGAAAAATGGAAATCGATTACGGCTGCCTTTAGGTGTTCTCCCAGGATAGCGTCATTTAAGAACGTGGGTCAGCACAACGTTAAAAAAAAACCCCAAAAAAAAATGAAGGAGCCGCCGAAGATGAGGCCATTACGGCTCGCCTTTAGGTGTCCTCCTCGGGATAGCGTCATTTAAAGAACGGGGTCAGCACAACGTTAAAAAAAAGAAAAAAAACAAAAAATAAACCGGAGGAGCCTGCCGAAGATGATGCCATTACGGCTCGCTTTAGGTGTCTCCTCGGGATAGCATATTTAAAGAACGAGGGTCAGCATAACGTAAAAAAACGAAAAAAAATGGAAAAAAAAAGATGAGCCTACTGAAGATGAGGCCATTACGCTCCTTTAGGTATCCTCGGGATAGGTCATTTAAAGAACGAAGGTCAGCACAACGTAAAAAAAAATCAGAAAAGAAACCGGAAGAGCCTGCCGAAGATTGGCATTACGGCTCGCCTTTAGGTGTCCTCCTCGGGATAGCATCATTTAAAGAACGAGGGTCAGCACAACGTAAAAAAAACGAAAAAAACGGAAAAAAATATAGGAGCCTGCTGAAGATAAGGCCATTCGGCTCGCCTTTAGGTATCCTCCTCGGGATATCGTCATTTAAAGACGAGGGTCAGCATAACGTATAAAAAATAAAATCAGAAAAAAAAACGGAGACCCTACCTGAAAAAGAATCGATACGGCTTGCCTTTAGGTGTTCTCCTCGGATAGCGTCATTTAAAGAACGAGGGTCAGCACAACATTATTAAAAAAAAAAACCCCAAAAAAAGGAAGAGCCTGCCGAAGATAAGGCCATTACGGCTCGCCTTTAGGTGTCCACCTCGGGATAGCGTCATTTAAAGAACGAGGGTCAGCAAACGTTAAAAAAAAGAAAAAAAAACCAAAAAATAAAACGGAGGAGTGCCGGAAGATGATGCCATTACGGCTCGCCTTTAGTGTCCTCCTCGGGATAGCATCATTTAAAGAACGAGGGTCAGCACAACGTAAAAAAAAAAAAAAAAAAATTGAAAAAAAATATAGGAGCCTGCTGAAGATGAGGCCATTACGGCTCGCCTTTAGGTATCTCCTCGGATATCGTCATTTAAAAGACGAGTGTCAGCATAACGTTAAAAAAAAATTAAAAAATCAGAAAAAAAACGGAGGAGCCTGCTGAAATGAGGCGATTACGGCTCGCCTTTAGGTGTTCTCCTCAGGATAGCTCATTTAAAGAACGTTGGTCAGCACAACGTTAAAAAAAAAACCCCGAAAAAAAATGGAGGAGCTGCGAAGATGAGGCCATTACGGCTCGCTTTAGGTATCCTTCTCGGGATAGCGTCATTTAAAGAACGAGGGGTCAGCACAACGTTAAAAAAAAAAAAATCAAAAAATAAAACCGGAGAGCCTGTCGAAGATGATGCCTTTACGGCTCGCCTTTAGGTGTCCTCCTCGGGATAGATCATTTAAAGAACGAGGGTCAGCACAATGTAAAAAAAAATGGAAAAAATTGGAAAAATAAAAGATGAGCCTACTGAAGATGAGGCCATTACGGCCTCCTTTAGGTTCCCTCGGGATGCGTCATTTAAAAGAACGAAGGTCAGCATAACGTAAAAAAAATCAGAAAGAACCGGAAGAGCCTGCGAAGATGAGGCCATTACGGCTCGCCTTTAGGTGTCCTACTCGGGATAGCGTCATTTAAAGAACGACGGCAAGACAAGTAGGAAAAAAAAAAACGACTAAAAATCGGAGGAGCCTGCCGAAGATGAGGCCATTAGGCTCGCCTTTAGGTGTCCTCCTCGGGATAGCGTCATTTAAAGAACGATGTCGACACAACGTAAAAAAAAACCGGGAGGAGCCTGCCGAAGTTGGGCCATTACGGCTCGCTTTAGGTGTCCTCCTCGGGATAGCAATCATTTAAGGAACGAGGATCAGCACAATGTAAAAAAAATGGGAAAAAACCAGGAAAAAAATTAGGAGCTGCTGAAGATGAGGCCATTACGGCTCGGCCTTTAGGTATCCTCCTCGGGATATCGTCATTTAAAGAACGAGGGTCAGCATAACGTATAAAAAAATGAAAAAATCAGAAAAAAAAACCGGGAGGACCCTGCTGAAGATGAGGCGATTACGGCTCGCTTTAGGTGTCCTCTAGGATAGCGTCATTAAAGACGAGGGTCAGCACAACGTAAAAAAAAAAAAAAAATGGAAGAGCCTGCGAAGATGAGGCCATTACGGCTCGCCTTTAGGTGTCCTCCTCGGGATAGCTTCATTTAAAGAACGAGGGTCAGCACAACGTAAAAAAAACAAAAAATCGGAAAAAAAAAGAGCCTGCGAAGATGAGGCCATTACGGCTCGCCTTTAGGTTCCCTCGGGATAGCGTCATTTAAAGAACGAGGGTCAGCACAACGTAAAAAAAAAATGAAAAAAACCGGAAGAGCCTGAAGATGAGGCCATTACGGCTCGCCTTTAGGTGTCCTCCTCGGGATAACGTCATTTAAAGAACGAGGGTCAGCACAACGTAAAAAAAAAAAAAACTGAAAAAAAAACCGGAGAGCCTGCCGAAGATGAGGCCATTACGGCTCGCCTTTAGGTGTCCTCCTCGGATGTCATTTAAAGAACGAGGGTCAGCACAACGTAAAAAAAACTGGAAAAAAACCGGAGGAGCCTGCCGAAGATGAGGCCATTACGGCTCGCCTTTAGTGTCCTCCTCGGGATAGCGTCATTTAAAGAACGAGGTCAGCACAACGTAAAAAAAAACCGGAG
This sequence comes from Arachis hypogaea, assembly GCF_003086295.3. Taxonomy (NCBI): domain Eukaryota; kingdom Viridiplantae; phylum Streptophyta; class Magnoliopsida; order Fabales; family Fabaceae; genus Arachis; species Arachis hypogaea. Next base: position 67,049,659 of record NC_092048.1, on the reverse strand, counting down.
GAGCCTGCTGAAGATGGCCATTACGGCTCGCCTTTAGGTGTCCTCCTCGGGATAGTCATTTAAAGAACGAGGTCAGCACAACGTAAAAAAAAAAAAACCGGAAAAAAAAGGAGCCTGCTGAAGATGAGGCCATTACGGCTCGCCTTTAGTGTCCTCCTCGGGATAGTCATTTAAAGAACGAGGGTCAGCACAAAAAAAAAAAAAAAAAAAGAAAAAAAAGGAGGACCTGCAAAATGAGGCATTACGGCTCGCCTTTAGGTGTCCTCCTCGGGATAGCGTCATTTAAAGAACGGGTCAGCACAACGTAAAAAAAAACGAAAAAATGGAGGAGCCTGCCGAAGATGAGGCCATTACGGCTCGCCTTTAGGTGTCCTCCTCGGGATAGCGTCATTTAAAGAACGAGGGTCAGCACAAGTAAAAAAAAAAAAATGGAAAAAAAAAAAAGAGAGCCTTGAAGATGAGGCCATTACGGCTCCTTTAGGTATCCCCTCGGGATAGCGTCATTTAAAGAACGAGGGTCAGCACAACGTAAAAAAAAAATCGAAAAACCGGGAGCCTGCCGAAGATGAGGCCATTACGGCTCGCCTTTAGGTGTCCTCCTCGGGATAGCGTCATTTAAAGAACGGTCAGCACAACGTAAAAAAAACCGAAAAAAACCGGAGGAGCCTGCGAAGATGAGGCCATTACGGCTCGCCTTTAGGTGTCCTCCTCGGGATAGCGTCATTTAAAGAACGAGGGTCAGCACAACGTAAAAAAAAAACCGGAGAGCCTGAAGATGAGGCCATTACGGCTCGCCTTTAGGTGTCCTCGGGATAGCTCATTTAAAGAACGAGGTCAGCACAACGTAAAAAAAAAGAAAAAACCAAAAAAAAAGAGCCTGCGAAGATGAGGCCATTACGGCTCGCTTTAGTGTCCTCCTCGGGATAGCGTCATTTAAAGAACGAGGGTCAGCACAACGTAAAAAAAAAAGAAAAAAAACCGGAAGCCTGCGAAGATGAGGCCATTACGGCTCGCTTTAGGTGTCCTCCTCGGGATAGCGTCATTTAAAGAACGAGGTCAGCACAACGTAAAAAAAACCGAAAAAAAAACCGGAGGCCTGCCGAAGATGAGGCCATTACGGCTCGCCTTTAGGTGTCCTCCTCGGGAGCGTCATTTAAAGAACGAGGGCAGCACAACGTAGGAAAAAAAAAAAAACCGGAGGAGCCTGCCGAAGATGAGGCCATTACGGCTCGCCTTTAGGTGTCCTCCTCGGGATAGCGTCATTTAAAGAAAAGGGTCAGCACAACGTAAAAAAAAACCGAAAAAAAAAGAGCCTGCTGAAGATGAGGCCATTACGCCTTTAGGTCCCTCGGATATAGCGTCATTTAAGAACGAGGGTCAGCACAAAAAAAAAATAGAAAAAAACCGGAA